>NW_023994198.1:0-275000 GCF_015586225.1 Lucilia sericata
GGGTCGCTTGTCTGACATTGAGTCCCTGCGCATAGGGACTATTGTGAAAATATTCTGGCAGATGAGCTTGCCAGAACGGAATCTATTCTTGATATCTTCAACGCCGTTCCAGTAGCAACCCCGTTAGGTTTTATCAAGAGTAGTATCCTCAGATTCTATATTCAAAAATCTGAAATATGATGGAATAACGGTGCCAAGATATTGTGGCCTTCATTCAATGAGAAACGCACAAGACTCCCAATAAACCGAAGTAGGCGGGATATATCGAGGCTGATAGCAGTAATAACAGGGCACTGAGTGCTAGGCACACATGCATGTCGGGCTACCCTTTAATGAACACTGTGGCAGTTGCAAAGACAGGAAAAAGAAGAAACGGTCTTCCATCTTCTCTACGAATGCCCTGCTCTATCCGTTAAAAGAAACCGGTTTCTTGTCAGTTACTTCATATCTAACCTTGGTGAGATATCTGGATCTAAGCTTAATGATATCTTGAGATTTCTCACTACCGCAGGCTGGACCTAATACTATACAATACTACATCTGACGTGTGGAGTGGTCTGGTCAAAATGGAGTCCCTTTGACTCTACTTGACTGTTCGCGCGCAGTGAACTACCACGTTAACCAAATATATATATACCCTTATCACCACTGATGGTGGCGGTTATGGAATCAATTACTTTTTTGTGTCGTTATAAACCTTATTTAAAACTCATTATATCTTTTATAACGATGTAGGGTATAAAAAATCTAATTTAGCTTTTAGAATTGTTTTCATTGGTGTTCGATTGATGAATGATGTTGGCAACTAGTTATCAATTTTTATAACGTACAAATATATCGATTTTATGTAACATAACACTTTGAAATATAGCTCATTAATCCGATGAAATTAATATGTTTTGGACCGTTACACAATTGGTCCACAAAAGTACTTTCTTTGTGTGCGGCGTAATAAAGAAAAAATATTAACTCAAAATTAAGGACATTTTCATATTAATTTCATAAATTGTACTGAGATAGGGAGTTTCAATCGCTGTAAGAGAACTGAGAAAAGATATGTATGTCTACAAAAAATTATCCACAAAACACTCTAATATACATACTTATATTAGCAATATACTTCCCTTTATGCGATTAAGTGTAACATCTAAATTGTAATAAATATAAAAATTACTATTTGATTTATAAAGTGGTCTTGGAAAACTATTCTCTCACCTTTATTGCTACTGTCCCTTTCTTAACTTTACTTTTATTTTCTTACTTTATCAATAACTTGAAACATTTATGTGCATACAGGACATTTGTTTTATTTTTTTCCCCCAGAATATTGGTTTAATATTTCAAAGTACCAACATCCGTATAAACAATTTCTCAAACGTGTGCAGTTTCATTTGATTTCACTTGAGTACACACAAAATGTTTTATGTTTATTTTCATTCAATTCCATTTATTTTATTTTCCATTTTTATTTTATATTTATTCTGCTTCTTATGTTGTTATTTTAGTGAATTGTTTCTGTCATGTATTGTCTGTGTGTCTTGTATTGTAAAGAATTGGCACCACCTTTCCATATCCATACATACATATGTACATGGCGCTCAAAGTTTGTTGTATTTGATACTTGTCATTGTTTATTTGTTATTGTTATAGATTGTGTAACTGTCGTTGTCACCTTATATTTTTTTTGTTGCTGTTTGGTGGTTTTCAATAAAATAAACTGCAAATACCTTAGTGACTGTATTTAATATATAAATGTTCGATATCGGAAAGTGTAAATAGTATTCAAAGCTATTTATATAAAGTTGGAAAGGTTTTTATTTATATAATACTAATTTGTATTTGTATTGAACTTTACGATATTAGAGCAAATTTTTGAACACTATGGGAATTTCGGTCAGTTACAGATCAATCTTTAGAAATTTTGGTCGAATAATTACCATAGACTGTCATAACGATTTTGGACTAATAAACGTCAAAAATATCAGCATAAACGCACTCACATATTAAAACTAATTAATTCAACTTGGAGGACTCCGTCCCATATACATACATTTTACATTAACTTTGCTTAAGTGCAATTACTTGAGCTATCTAAACCCTTACAATTGCCATTCGGTTGTGGAAAATGCAACCATACTTTTGGAATGGTCCTGCTGAGATTCGTCAGTTGCAGCTAGAGACATATCTGGTACACCGTAGTACAAGAGTACTAATCACTAACCTACCGGAGGCCACTCATACTAGAGGTACTTTTAGCAATAACACCTGGCTTTACCAATTACTTGTAATTGTAATCGAATGATTATAATGATTAAATTTTCAATTACATTTGAAGTAATTGTAGTTGAAACTTTACCAATTAAAATTACTTGTAATTGAAGTTTTGCCAATTACAATTTCTTGTAATTGTAATGATTACATTTTCTTGTAATTGTAATGATTACATTTTCAATTACATTACATTTCAAGTAATTATAGTGGAATCATTACCAATTAGTTGTAATTGGAATTGAGTTTGGCCAATTACAATTATTTGTAATTGAAATTTTGGCAATAGCAAATACTTGGAATTATAATTGAAAGATTTCCAATTACAATTACTTGATTTTCCCCTTATATTTACTATAATTACAATCTATATAATTGCAATTAGTAAACTTAAATTGTCGGAACTTTAATTATAATTGCAAATAATTGTAATTGGTTATTGCTCAATTACAAGTAATTCTAATTGACCGAGTACTGTAATCATTACCTATCAAGCCTGAATAACACCAAGGTGGAAGTGATATTTTTTGCTGATGCCAGCAGAATCAGTTTATGATAATTCCCCATATTCAAAAGACAAATTAACTCTATTTCCACTTTTCTCAAATTAAATTCCTTGAGATTATGAAAATCTTCATAATGATCATAAAGCTAAACACATTGAGATTCTCTGTTAACGATAAAGTTGATATTAGGGAAATTGTATGCCAAACTAAACGTTGGAGTTTATTGTTTCGTCTTTAAGCCTATTAAACTTAAGCTTATTTTAGTCGAACAACATAATAGTAAAATCGATATATTACTAACTTAAGGTTGGAGAACAAGAACTGTCTTGAAATTTAATTAACAACTTTATCTTAAAGTTGTTTTGTTAGCAACACATGCTAATTATCAACTGAAAATAACGCTTGTTGTCGTAAACTATCGAATAATGATTTCGTTAGGTTTAAATAATTAAATTCACAATGACATAATTGACAAAAACAGTATTTATTATGATGGCACGAATTCTGATGTAAACACGTATAAATCAAAATGCCAATTTCGTAATTTTGAATGTTTCTTACAATAACACTTATATACCTACATATGTATATGTATGACTTAGGGAGGTACCTATTGTAGAGGAATAGAAGAAAACAGTTAATGTTTGGAAATGGAAAATTATTTTGTTGAATGTTATTCGTCCCAGAAATTGACTTACAAGAAATTGGAGATATGAAACAGAACAAAAATATTTGTCTTTAATGTTAATTTTGTTCAGACTTTTAAAAGATTATTGAAATTGATCTCAATATATATACATTAGGGTGGCCCTGTTTATATGGAGGAACAAAAAGGTGTCAATGTTCCCAACTAAATTGAAAGTTTAATTGATTTTAATATACCGTTTCTCAAAATTTGTATCCTGACGTCAATATTTGGTGAGCTGGATCAAAGGAAAGAAAAGGTCCTTTTTTGAGGTTTTTAAGATCTTTTTCATATTTCTTCCAAAGGAATGATTTGGTGTCTTAAAAAAGGTCCTTGAGAGATGCTTTTTATCCTTTGATCCAGCTTACCAAATATTGACGTCTGGACAAAAATTTTGAGAATTGGTATCTTAGAATGAACAAAATTTTCATTTTAAGATACCAGTTCACCCTAATATGTATATACATATAAAAGAACTAAAGAAGGATTTTGAAGAAATTTATTCATATTTGAAGAATATGAATAAATTTTATCTATTGTATACTAGTACGCCCTAATACATATTTCTGAATATTTATAATTTATAATATAATTACTTTAAAGCAAATATTTTTTACTATAAAACAATAATACACCTATTAAATTAATCATCATTTATAATCTTTGCATTTTCTTTACATATTCCATATACCACTGATGTCCTTCATTCTGCGATGCGATGAATATGCACGTGTCCTGCGCCAACTACAAAAAAAAAAAAATAAAATATTGCAAAATAATACGACAACGTTTATAAAAATTTCAATGTTGTATAAAAAAAAAACAATAACTATATAATAACAGATCGGTTCATTAATCATTGAATCAGCAAAAAAACGTGATACTGGCAATTACACATGTAGCCCGTCAAATAGCCCCAGTGTGACTGTGACGTTAAATGTTATAAATGGTAAGTGAAATAATACTTTGCATATATTTGTTTGTATATACGTATGTATAATAAGATTATTTTCTTTTTTTTTTTAATGTTTGTATAAAAGATATACTAATGTTACACCATATCCATTAAATCTTTTTGGTTATCATTTGTGAATGTTTTTGCAAATCAATTAAATTTATATTTTAGTTTAATCAAATAATAATGTAAAATTACACTATACACGAGTGTTAAGAATACTACGCAAGGAACTATGACTGGTCCAAAACTATATGACAAAGCTTACATCATTTTACATTATCATGTCCTAGGTGAAAACCACATAATAGGCACATGTACTACATTTGACTATAACACAACATGGTCCTATTTAATGCAAGCTATGGACTATATTGGAAGAGTTATAAAATCATGAGCCAATACTAAAGCCATCCTAATGCGGCAAAATTGTTTTCAAAATGTTACTTTTTGCTTAAAAATTAATTATTCTCTGAACTCTATAGTATTCTGTCCATCGCTCTGATGTTCACAACAATATCCTTTTATCATAAGAAGTCCAATGAAGAAACCTATACATTATGTAGAAAGTTTACTTTAAAGTACTAAACTCTTATTTACATATTTATTTCCACTTGTGAACATTTACTATACTTCTATTATAGTAAATATCAACTATCCTTTCAATTTAGCAATGGTGTGGTATATAGCTAAATAAATATACAAATATTAATGCAAGTACTGTGTACTTATTGGTCTTTCGATAAAATAGTGTTGTTAGTCTGAATTGAATAAATAACAAACTCTATTCAACTCAATGAAAGAAAAATAACGAAATAAACAAGTTAGAGTGCTATATTCGGCTGAACCGAATCTTAAATACCCTCCACCAGCAACTTTTGTATTAATACATTTCTAATTAATAAAATATTTGTAGAAATAAGTTTTCTCATGTCTTAAATAGAATAATCCCAAGATTTAAACAGCTTAAATCTACTACAATTCCAAGATTTATTGAACATTAGAAACGCCACTTTCATTTAAATTTTTATAGCGCCCTAAGATATGCTTTAGCGATATCTCGTATTTGCATGTATGCATGTGTGTGAAAGATTTAAGGATTTTAAAAATACATACATATATATAATTTTGTTCTACACAAATTGATAATGCAAATAGTTAAATACGGTTAAAGCGCTTTTAGGGGCAGGACCTAGTATGAGAGATATGATCAAATATAGACCGATCGTGAAAAATTTTTGAAATAGCATTAAGTGCTTTTTGCATTACAAAATAGTATTTATGAACAAAAATAGTATTTATTTATATCATTATTTGGTAATGAGTTATGTGCCTTTAAGTGTTTTTCTGAAAGGGACCTTGTATGGGAGCTATGATCAATTATGGATCGATAGGAAAACAATTTCATAGTAATATTTCTCTGTATATGAGCAATATTTTTGCCAAACTTTATATGGATATCTTAATTTAGTAATGAGTTATGTGCGTTTAAGTGATTTTCGGGAGGGGACCTTGTATGGGAGCTATGACCAGTTATGGACCGATCGGAAAAAAAATTATCTGTAATATTTCTGTGCATATGAGTAATATTTGTACCATATGGGTATCTTAATTACGTAATGAGTTATGCGCGTTTAAGTGATTTTCGGGAGGAGACCTTGTATGGGAGCTATGACCAATTATGGACCGATCGAAAAAAATTTTCACAGTAATATTTCTGTGCATATGATTAATACTTGTGCCAAATTTTATATTGATATCTTAATTTAGTAATGAGTTATGCGTGTTTAAGAGATTTTCGGGAGGGGACCTTGTATGGGAGCTATGATAAATTATGGACCGATCGGAAAAAACTTTCACAACAAAATTTCTGTGCATATGAGTAATATTTGTACCAAATTTTATATGGATATCTTAATTTTGTAATGAGTAATGTGCGTTTAAGTGATTTTCGGAAGGAGACCTTGTATGGGAGCTATGACCAATTATGGACCGATCGGAAAAAAATTTCACAGTAATATTTCTATGCATATGGGCAATACTTATACTAAATTTTACTTGGATATCTTACTTTAGTAATGAGTTATGCGCGTTTAAGTGATTTTCGGGAGGGGACCTTGTATGGGAGCTATGATCAATTATGGACCGATCGGAAAAAACTTTCACAGTAATATTTCTATGCACATGGGCAATACTTACACCAAATTTTACTTGGATATCTTAATTTAGTAATGAGTTATGCGCGTTTAAGTGATTTTCGGGAGGGGACCTTGTATGGGAGCTATGATCAATTATGGACCGATCGGAAAAAAATTGCACAACAATATTTCTGTGCATATGAGTAATATTTGTACCAAATTTTATATGGATATCTTAATTTAATACTGAGTTATGCGCGTTTAAGTGATTTTCGGGAGGGGACCTTGTATGGGAGCTATGACCAATTATGGACCGATCGGAAAAAAATTTCACAGTAATATTTCTATGCATATGGGCAATACTTACACCAAATTTTACTTGGATATCTTAATTTAGTAATGAGTTAAGCGCGTTTAAGTGATTTTCGGGAGGGGACCTTGTATGGGAGCTATGACCAATTATGGACCGATCGGAAAAAAATTTCACAGTAATATTTCTATGCATATGGGCAATACTTATACCAAATTTTATTTGAATATCTTAATTTAGTAATGAGTTATGCGCGTTTAAGTGATTTTCGGGAGGGGACCTTGTATGGGAGCTATGTCCAATTATGGACCGATCCATAAAATTTTTCCTTTGGAAGAATTCTATTGACATAAGATTTTAGCTTGTAAAATTTTGTGAAGATATCGACATTGTGGCGGAAGTTATTAACAAAAAACCCATTTTCCGGGAATATGTACTTTTGTATGGGAGGTATATGAAATTGTGGACCGATTCTGGCAATTTTCAGCAGGGATCAAGATCTTGTGCAGAAACGAATGTATGGTGATTTCGATGGAATTATCTTGCATAGTTTTCGAGAAAACTACATCAGAATGTGTAAAAAATGCTTATTTTTTTCCGAGGTTGTTTTAAATTTTGATTCATAACTTTTCCCGGTGTGAACCGATTTTGCCCATTTGCAATACCAAACAACTTAGGAAAATGAAGAACATTTTGGGTGAATTTGGTTAAGCTCTATTGCTTCGTTTTATCGTGAGCGTGTTTTACACAGACAGACGGACAGACGGACATAGCTAAATCGACTCAGAATTTGATAAGGACCCAGAATATATATACTTTGTTGGGTCTCAGATGAATATTTCTTGGTGTTACACACGGAATGACAAAGTTATATATACCCTCTGTCACCACTGATGGTGGTGGAGGGTATAAAAAAAAAGTACTTTTCTAGTATTCATGTTTGTGTCATGTTTATACACATGACTGAAGTTGGTGACAAATGTTGTGTTGAATATAAAAAACACAAACTAGCTAAATATACATACTATTACAAATAGACGAAGGAAAAAAAAAACATGAAAATGAAGTAAAACTAGTGATAAATAATAGTGTGATAATATACAATATGATGTGATAAATGTAACTATTTTTATAGTGCTTATTTTACTGCATTAATATGGGGTATTTATTTATTTGCTACTATTCACTATCATGTTTATGAAATGTTTGCAATTTATTACAATTTCATTTCTTTCTTTTATTTTTTTTGCTGCGCAAGACAATGCAAGTAGTGACTAAGCAAATATTTATTTTTTCGTTATTATTTGTATTTTTATATATAATGTACTTTTGTCAAATACATTTATATTAGATAATTTTGTAAAAAAAAGTTGTGTAACATATGAAATGATCACTGAAGTAATGTTAGTAATATTTCACGCATCTGTGCATTTTTTATTAGCTGTCTTCTGCAGTAACATGTGTATTAGTAAAATTTATTTCAATTGAGGTTTTTGTTAAAAACCATTAAATAAATCAAAAATATAACTTTATTAAAAGTTATTTGGCTTGTTGACTTGTTGATAATAATAAATATTTAAGATAAATTTTAAATTTTATTATGTATTAGCACTGGAATGTTATGAATCACGTATGAGTAATATTTTTATAACCTAAAAAAATATATAATTTTCTTTCCCTATAAATTATATACATATATTCTGGATCCTTATAGATACGAAGTCAATAAGATTGAATATTTTTGCATACAAAATTTATGACTCATTTGTATATACATATATACATGAATTTGTATGTCTGTTTGTGAGATTGAATCTGAAAAGATATTTCGAAATTTAAAGTTTTCAGGATGCCTCGCCCACATACTAAATAAATATTAAAATTATCATATCTCAGGAACTGCAACAACTAGTGTTCTCAAATTTTGGAGAATTTTGACATCCATATCAACATTTGAGGGTAAAATGGACGGAGTGGCTATAGTGGACAATAATTTGAGCAGAGTTACTATCAATTTGTGTATTTAAGATACGAATAGGCAGATAAGCAATAGGTGGCGTGACACTTATTATTAAAGCTAGAATCCTTAAATTTGTACTTTAGGCGAACTGGCCAAAAGCGATTGTAAGGCACGTCAACAATGTATACTGGACACATTGCCTGATCATATAATATGTCGGAAACTTCGAAACGCTGATCCCAGATAGAATGTCTTGGTCAAGCGGAACATTAGAGCAAATATCAGTAGAAAACCGTTGCTGCATAGATGGCTCTAAATTAGGGGACAAAGTGAGCCTGGGGTTCTATATTCTCGGGAGTAGTCGGCAATGTAACTGGCGAATGTAATAGCTTTAAAGAGGAGGGATCTCGAGGTAGTTAACCAGACAAATGTAAAACCATGCGACGTAATAAAAGCCTCTTGGAATAATGAATCGGTGGGTAGAACCACAATGATCCTATGGGGTGACCCTGATGAGAGCAAGACGCGAAATCTCCTCAAAATGAGCAAGTACGAGGTTAGCATGATGGTAAGTATTGGACGTGAGGATTCAGACGAATGTAGAGCATGTGGAGAGGACAGTGGAACTCTGGAGCATTTTATTTGCCACTGTCTGGCATTCGTCGAATTTAGATCCAAATATCTTGGAAGTGATATTATTCCGGAAATAACATTTCTGACTGACACTGATTGGAAAATACTATGGAATTACGTCCAGGAAACTGAGTTCCTGAACATTGAGAAATAGTACATTCAGTGAACATTTTTTCATGAAAAGGAGCGCACAACACGCCCGATAATAGCCTAGGTGTATTTCTTCGTTTTGTTGTAGTATACATCCTCCTAAGAACCTAACCTAACCTTTTGGCAATAAAACGGACGGACTAGCAATAGGGGGCGTGGCACCCTCATATAAATAAAATACAAAAATTCATATATCTCTGAAACTATTAAAGAGAATCTTCTAGCAAAGCAAAAACAACTTTAACACCCATATGAACGTTTGGGTAATATATTGGCGGATAGTTAATATGGGGTGTGGTACCTTCCATATGCATGAAATACAGAAATCCGTATATCAGAAAACCCGTTACAGCTGAAATCCGTAACCTTTGCATATGAACACATATGAACATTTGGAAAAATGGGTTAACTTACAATAGTGGGCGTTGCACCTCCTATATGTATGTAATATGAATATAAAATTTTAAAGGGGTTTTTAATTATATTATTTAAAGGGTAGCAAAGTACACTGGGTATAGCTAGCTGGGTATATATAGCTATAGCTTTTATAAAATAAAAGCAAATTCTTAAAAATAATAAAATCATTTAACGTGGAGTAAGTTAAATGATTTTGACTTAATGCTGATACACTGTGCGCATGAGTACGATTTAATTAATAAAAATTAATCATACGCAATAGGGCTGCAGATACATATTAAGAATTAAAACTATATTATAATGGATATGAAAAAAAATAAAAATTCACTTAGTTTTTTTTTCTATTCGGATGCACATGTAAAGATCCTTGTCAGAACTTAGTATTAGCATAATCTAAAAAAAGTTTTGAAAATTTCCAAAAGCCTTGGCTTCCCAGTTAAATCTTTATGTACTTTTATGCAAAATTTTTACAAGCATTAATTTGAGTATTAAATATAAATAAAAAAATATAAATATATAAGAAATAAAACTCACTTTTGTTCATTCAATTTAACTTCATTATTTAATTACTATAATAGAGAAAATTTCATTTACACAAAATTTACTTTTTTTTAATCTCTGGCTTAATTTATTTATAACAATTATCTCCAATGTTATCATGCATTCACAATTGTATTCGATTAACACAATAAGCATTTATTCTCAACTTCTTGCCATTTTAATTAGCAATTTTGTGAGTAAAGAAAAAAAACAGAAAAACTAGCTAAAAGTATTTTCAATTAATTAACCCTCTTATGTTAATACTATTATAGTTTGCTTTCATTTCCGTTTGACTTAACTCATTTGCATATTCTCTTTAGGTTTTGTTCATTTTTGTTTCCTTGCTTTTGTGTTTAACAACATTTTTCTATTTCAATCTATTGTTTATAAGTTTGTGTAATTTGTGTTTTTATTATACATATGTTAATAGATATTTTCCCCACAAGTGAACAAATAATTAAAAGAGCCTTTCAAGGGCCTTATTTAATAGCTAAATAGCTATGAAGTGCGATTAGTATTTTTGTAAGCCCTACATACTAAAGGCCTTGGTATGATTGTTTGCAGGTTTATGATCTTCTTTTCTTCATGCATGTTTTCTGCACACTTGTTTATTTGTAACAGCCATGAGGAGTTTCTGTTTTTCTGATATTTTCCTAGTATTAATAATACTATGCTAACATTTTCTTGTTTATATTTTTGTTTTCATTTTGTTTTATGTGTTTGTAATTTATATCAACACTTCCGGCTCAAACTTTACATTATAATAAGTGTGTGTATGTTTAAAAGAAAACATAGTACTAGTATTCTAATGTACACAGTTACATATACATCCACATGTATGTACTAACTTTATATAACTCCCATACACAAAAAACTATATCGTCATACATTCATTTTGTAAAAAACACAATTCAATAACATCAACGCAACTGCAATAATACAACACTTCACTTTAAAATTCTCACACTTTATAGTGTTCATTTACTTTAAGAGTGTAATATTCCTAAAAAGTTTAATGAACTATTAAATAATTTTAAAAAATCATTAAATTTGAAAAATGTTATATTAAAAATATATTAATGAAATTATCCACAATATGAATTGAAATAAATCGTAAACCAGACAGTTAATCTGAGTACTTTCAGCTTAAATAGTCTCTATATTAGCCCCACTTCATAATTTTCAAATAATAGACACCTTACTGTTCGTATATATCCATCAAAATGTTTAATCATCAATATGGTACATACATATGTATGTAAGTAGTTGTGGTATACAGAATTTGTTTTACTAAATCAATATTTTCAACTTCAAATATCCTGAAGCTCATTTACCGAAGTAAGGAAATAAAATGCAAAAAATACGCTTTAGGCAAATTATTTGTTTTTATAATTTTTATTTTTGTTACACACCTGGTTATAGAGTAGAAATGTAATATGTAGATGATCAATTCTTTTTAAGTACGCGTTATATTTCATATAAATGAATATTTACTATTACCACTACGGAGTGTGATTTTGCTCATAGGCACTCAGATATATGTAGATGAATTCTGAATCTTTGGGAGATTCTAATACAATGTAGTCGAATCCGTGTGTTTAAAACGTGATAGGGTCTGAGCGGGGGATTTATAGATATTAATTAAATTCTCACAATCGTGACAAATAGTAAGTTAGTTAGTTAGTTAGTTAGTTAGTTAGTTAGTTAGTTAGTTTGTAGTTAGTTAGTTAGTTAGTTAGTTAGTTAGTTAGTTAGTTAGTTAGTTAGTTAGTTAGTTAGTTAGTTAGTTAGTTAGTTAGTTAGTAGTTAGTTAGTTAGTTAGTTAGTTAGTTAGTAGTTAGTTAGTTAGTTAGTTAGTTAGTTAGTTAGTAGTTAGTTAGTTAGTTAGTTAGTTAGTTAGTTAGTTAGTTAGTAGTTAGTTAGTTAGTTAGTTAGTTAGTTAGTTAGTTAGTTAGTTAGTTAGTTAGTTAGTTAGTTAGTTAGTTAGTTAGTTAGTTAGTTAGTTAGTTAGTTAGTTAGTTAGTTAGTTAGTTAGTTAGTTAGTTAGTTAGTTAGTTAGTTAGTTAGTTAGTTAGTTAGTTAGTTAGTTAGTTAGTTAGTAGTTAGTTAGTTAGTTAGTTAGTTAGTTAGTTAGTAGTTAGTTAGTTAGTTAGTTAGTTAGTTAGTTAGTTAGTTAGTTAGTTAGTTAGTTAGTTAGTTAGTTAGTTAGTTAGTTAGTTAGTTAGTTAGTTAGTTAGTTAGTTAGTTAGTTAGTTAGTAGTTAGTTAGTTAGTTAGTTAGTTAGTTAGTTAGTTAGTAGTTAGTTAGTTAGTTAGTTAGTTAGTTAGTTAGTTAGTTAGTTAGTTAGTTAGTTAGTTAGTTAGTTAGTTAGTTAGTTAGTTAGTTAGTTAGTTAGTTAGTTAGTTAGTTAGTTAGTTAGTTAGTTAGTTAGTTAGTTAGTTAGTTAGTTAGTTAGTTAGTTAGTTAGTTAGTTAGTTAGTTAGTTAGTTAGTTAGTTAGTTAGTTAGTTAGTTAGTAGTTAGTTAGTTAGTTAGTTAGTAGTTAGTTAGTTAGTAGTTAGTTAGTTAGTTAGTTAGTTAGTAGTTAGTTAGTTAGTTAGTTAGTTAGTTAGTTAGTTAGTTAGTTAGTTAGTTAGTTAGTTAGTTAGTTAGTAGTTAGTTAGTTAGTTAGTTAGTTAGTTAGTTAGTAGTTAGTTAGTAGTTAGTTAGTTATCCATCAAATCCGAAGAAATAGGCCTGGGCCTCTATCGGGCCGGTTGGCGCTCCTTAACCAGTGCCTCAGGTGGGAATCGAATTCACCACTTCTGGTCTACCGGAGTAAAAAAAAGTAAAATCTGGAATTATAATTGCTTTTCACAATGTATGTATATGAACACCTGTTAGTATACTAATGTACATATTTATAAATATTTTAATTTGTGTGTCTTCATTTATTACTTTCAGATGCATTTAAGTTTAAATTAATACAATTGTTATTAAATACCACAACAGAGACAATGCTTAATTCTGAGAAATTTGTGAAAGAAAATAATTGCTGTATTATTATCATTTCTTTTGTACATTTTTATGGCGTTAATAGTTACATATGTAATTGTTTGGAAATATCAAATGTGTTTCGTAATAATGGGAATTTAAAAATGATTTTGAACACTTTACAAAAGGTTACATTAAGCATGAATAACAAAATATAGTGTTTGATTTCATAAAATTTAAATACCCAATTGCTCTATGAACATCTGTTGAATGCATAAGAGGGTCCAGAAAACTATTTACAGTATTTTAAGAAGAAAAGTCGAAAAACGTATTACCACCAAATTAAAAAAAAACTTGAAAAAGTAATGATAACACAAGCCAACGAAATGAAGGTTTGTAAGAATTTTTAAATCCAATTTGACTTGATTTTGATTGATATCAATTACTCTTTATCATCCACATTTTTTTGACATATGGTAGGTATTGAATATTTAGGTCATATGTAAAATTGTTAAGAGTTTGAAACTGCAGTTTTATTAAAGTATTTTGGTCGGTTTGGTCGGACATATCGTAAAAAATATTTACGATATGTCCGGCCTAAAAAGCAGAAATTTTATATGCAAATTTTTAATTCATCCCAAAATTCTATTAAACTTATGCCACATGAAAGTATTTATATCAATGGAAGTTATAACATATTTACATTCTTTATTAACTTTGTATACAGAAAAAATACTTATACAAAATAAACCTCAAAACTAATAGTTCATGCCATCACAGCATAGTTAAAAATGTACATATTTACCACTTTACTCTAACGATTTGTTTCCTTTTCCAACAAGAGACTTCATCGAATGCCAAAAGTTGCGTGCCTTGTCACATTTTTCATAGAAAAACAAGGTTTAAAATTTAACTGTGCAATTTAAATATAATATAACCACTAAGTATATTGCCTGAGCACTATATTTTTTCCTAAACAATTGTGTTAAATGCATAAATTTTCATTAAGAAAAAACAAGCAACAGGAAAACTAGAACACACGTAAAAATTGTCATACACACACACACACACATAAATATCTCATAATTTAAGCATTATGTTTAATAGATTAATGAACTAAGTTAAATATTATTTATATCCAGTAATATATGTTTTTTACTTACTCTCTTTACAGGTGAATCCTCAGCATCAGCAGTTACTTCATCAGCACCCGTTACCACAAAAACCTACTCAGCATGCAGTCTGGTTTTAATATTCAGTTTAATTATGATTGGTGGCCATAGGACATGACATGCTTAGATAGTACGTAACCACAACATATACTTATACAAAATACACAACAGCAAAAATAACATCTAAATAAATAATAATAATAAATAATATTAAAAAAACAAAAAATAAAAAAAAGAGCAAGAGACAAAAACAGAAAAAAAATATCTGCCAACACAATATAATAAATGAATAATAACACACTTTAATTAATATAATTCAACAACAAGAACAACAAAAATATGATATAGAAAAAAAAAAATATAAAAATAATTATAAAATAAACAAAAAACCACAATATAAAATTAAACTAAGTTTAATAAAGTTTTATTAGTATTAAAAAAAAAACTAAATAAATAAAATAATAAAATAACAAGTTTTTTTTGTATTTTATTTAATAAAATATTTAAATAAATTGTTTTAAACTGTATTTTTTATGAAATTATTTATTATTGTTAGTGTTACTGTATTTTGTTATTATTTTTTCAAGTTTTTTATATTCTAAATATTCAATTAATTTAATTTATTTTTATGTGCCTAAATACATTTTTTTGACCGTTGACCCTATGATAATTTCCATTATTATAAGGAATTATAACAGAGAAATTAATAGTTTTTTTATACCCTACACCACTACAGTGGGTATTATACTTTTGTGCTGATGTTTGCAACAGACAAAAATATTGGTCCTACACCCACCTTAAAGTATACCGATCGACTCAGAATCACTTTTTGAGTCGATTAAGACATGTCCGTCCGTCCGGCTGGCTGGCTGGCTGGCTGGCTGTCCATGTAAACCTTGTGCGCAAGGTACAGGCCGCAATTTTCTAGATAATTTTATGAAATTTGGACCAAGCATATTTTTTGGCACAAGGACGAAGTCTATTGAAAATGGTTGAAATCGGTCCATTATTTCACCTAGCCTCCATACAACCGTACCTTCCGATTTGGGCTTTTTGTGCCATAATTACGTAAAATATACTATTATCTCTCTAAATAAGTTTTATATAAGTATAAATGACACTGCAGATTTTCGTAATGATCGGCCCTTATTTGACCCTTTCCCCCATACAAACCCCCCTTCAAAAAATGTCTTAAACGTCTAAAATTGACTTGTAACCATTTGTATCGCAATGGAACTCAACATGTTTGACCTATACTCCTATATAAAGCCTCATTTAGAAAATTTGTTTTTTATCAATAAATTGTTTAAATGCTTTGGAATTAAGTTAAAATTCAACATAAAAGTTTCTTTGTGAAAAATAAAAATTTTCTATATATACTCATGGTGTAGGGTATTATATGGTCGGCCATGCCCGACTATATTTTCCTACTTGTTTTTAATATTTCAATCTCTAAGTAATTTAAGCGATTTGCAACGAAATGATTTTATTATTTTGTTTCTTTTTCTAGGAATGTCAATAAGAAAATTTATACAGTTTTATAGCAAATTATAAAATAGGTCGTAAATTTTTCGAACTTTTTTATATTTAAACCCCTTCTATAATAATTATTTATAATTGTATAACATTTCGCCTTATTTTATAGTATGAACTGTAAAAGCATAGAATTTAATTGTTGAACCTTTTACTAAGGTTACACATAGTCAAATACACTTTATCTTAAAAGAATACTTATGAAAAACTCGGACGACTAGCTCCTTCCATTTAGGCCCTATCTACTACCAAGATTCAGAAGTATAGACAGACGGTTAGAAACATGGATCCACAAAAGTACGCACAATATACATACTTACATACGTGGGTCTACAACAAAATCACTATTGTTGGTTTACGTGGTAGTTCACTACGCGCGAACTGTCAAGTAGAATCGAAGAGACTCCGTTTTGACCGGACCACTCCATTCGTCAGATGTTGTAGTATTAGATCCAGCCCGTAGCTGTTAGAAATCTGAGGATATCATTAAGCCTAAACTCAGATATCTCACCAAGGTTAGATATGAAGTGAGTGCCAAGGAAGCAGTTTATTTTTACGGCTAGATCAGGGCATTCACAGAGGAGATGGAAGACCGTTTTTTCCTTTTCCTTGTCTTTGCAACTGCGACAGTGATCATTGAAAGGGAGCCCAAGCCGACTTCGGTTTATAAGGTTTATCGGTTTATAAGGTGTCTTGTGCGTTTCTCATTGAAGGAGGGCCATAAACACAACAACACAAAATCATTATACGTTTGCTTATATTTGAAATACCCGGAAATAATGGTCCTACAACTTAAAGTAAGCAATCGGCTTAGATTGGGTCGATTAAGTCATAACTGTCCTTCAATGTATCCATCTAAACCTTGTTATCAAATTACAGGCTATTAAAATCAGTGAATTTTTCTTCGTACAAATTTCCCTTAGGAATTCTAAATAACCCCTAATTAATTTTACACCGATGCCAACCAAATTCGGGAAATAGTTAGTTTCATGTATCCAGAAATCATACTGTAAAACATATATGAAGTGAAGCAATATTTCACCCTGACTGTAATAAAAAGTACACCCTCCTACATACAATACTACTATCGCAATGAAATTCAACAAATTTTATGTGAATCGGCCCATATTTGACCGTATCCCCTATATAAAGAAAATTTAGAAAATAAGCTAGTCGAAAATCAGTTTAATATATCGGTATTGGAATATATATAAAAGATTTATTAAAAGAATAAATCGAGGGACTATATTCAATAGTCGCTATCTCTCATTTTTATGAAAATGAGATTTTGATGGCAAAATATTCAGCAAACTATCGCGCATCAGTGATATAAATTTCAAAGAAAAAAAATTATTTTTTGGCAATTTTAAAGCATTTTTTAAATTTCTCTATCTTAAAAAAAGAAAAATTCTGAATGCAAAACTCTCTATCTTATCCAAAAATTGCTTCAAACTCGATCCCTTTGGATAATTTTCTGTTGCAAAACAAGTCTTCTTAATAATTTGGACATGCTGAACACAAATCCGTCAAAATATTTAAAATCGGTCTAATAGTTTTTGAGATATCGCTCATTATGATACTAATTAAATCAATTTTATTGTCGTGTTTAACCATATAACATTGATTTTGGACCAAAACATTATAATCTGTTGCTTTTTCAACAATTTGGTTTCTTTTCCTCCATTAAATTGTATAAAATATAATATTTATTGATTTTAATTCAAATAAAAATTTTATGTTTCCATGAAAAACTCTCTATCTGTTGGTTGAATGAACATTTTCGTAGAAAAATAAGCTCTATCTGATATAAATTTGTGAATAATTTTGTAAATAATGCAAAAATTAAAATTCTTTTTATATAATGGTTTAGAATATGGTCGTAAAAATATATTGTAAAAGAAAAAATTAAAAAATCTTCACGAACTAGCGAAATAAACAGTTTTTTTTGCTCTCCTGAAAACTTGTATTATTTTAGATAGAGACTATTGAATATAGTCCCTCGAAATGCTGTATTAAACTCAGTAATAAATGACAACAATTTCAACAATCCTAGCAGTTTCAATGTCCACCGTTAACCATTTAACCAGAAAAAACAGCTGCTCAGATGGAGTTGTTCGCATAGCATCAATGGTGAGAAGACCAGAGGTTATCATAATTTCTTCAAAATCAAGCCTATTGAAGAATTTATCTCGTGGCTGCTCTGAAGGTTTATACCCCAGTACGCACTATGACACTTCTGCAGACATACAGCACATTTACACCCAATGAAAATTTCATATCCAGAATAACGAGGAAGAGAAAAATACAATAGTTCCGTTCTCCTGAATTTCCACTAACTTCACCATTCTTCGAGATATCTTAAGATAAGGCTTGGAACAACTATAAAATAGCAAAAACTGGCTCCATTTCGTCTTTACTTTATGGCAAACTTATGTATGTTTAAATTTGTCATTATGTTTTCCCATAAAAATCCTTTTTAAATTGTTTAAAAACTCTTGTATTTTCGGAGATATCGTCCGATGAAGTTTTTGCCGTAAAATAAAGTTGTGATTAAGAGTTGTTTTAAGTTTTAAGTTATGATATCTCGAAGAAGAATGAAGATATGACAGAGGTTAAACTTTTATTTTAAAGTAAACAGATTAAAATTTCAGATGACATAAACGAGTTTTCCCGCTGTTAAACGCCTCATTCTTTAGAAATGTACACCTTGGTCTCTGGGTTTTGAGTTTTTAAAAATTTGTTTGGCAGTAGTGTAATTACTCTTAGAATCGGTTCAGAATTAATACATAACCTTTGTACAGTAGGTGTGTATATATTCGTATATAACTGAGTAGAAACATTTTCTTACTTGTTTGATGTCAAATTCAAATCAAATATTTGGAAGGTATTATACATAATACGTAATATGCCCTATTACGAGATAAATGCAATTCAGTTCCTAAATTCAATTATATAGTATTTTGTTATAAATTAAATTTTTAAAATCTTGCTGGGGTAATAGAAAAATTGTAATATCGCAGGAAAAATTGTATTAGTTCCACAACTAGTTCTAAAACGCATGATTATAGCTTGTACTCGTTCTACTTTGGCGTTGAGACCTATTATTTTTTTTCTAAACTGTCACCTTTGAAAGTGGTTCTGTGGAAGTGTTATGGAGTCGACACTCGTTCTACGGAATGCTTCTGGAACCTGTTCTTTCATCAATGATTTTTGTTCAAATTTGTCACCCTCGGAACTAGTTCCAAGAAGTTGATTCGGAACTAGCATGCAGTCCATTGAACTAGTGTAGTAGCAATGTGTAACTAGTTTCCAAGAACTAGTTCCTTGAAAACTATGTAGAAGTATTTTAAGAACCACAACAACATTCCGAGGAATGGGTTCCAGAAGTAATGCCGACACCACTAGTTCCAAGGTTGTTGTTTAAGAATCTGAAGTGGTTATGTTTGTACTCATTCTAGAACTAGTTGTTTTTAGAACAAATTCTAAAATTTTTCCTGGGATATGTTTATTGTTTTGTTGTATTTGGTTTATTATTGTTTTGTAGAACTTTTCTATTTAAAATAAAATGAATATATTTAATTTTAATAAATTTGTATGTGGTTGACTTATAGAAATTTGAAGTATTTCAATAACACACACACATATGTGCATAAGAATATTTTCACCAATTTTTTTATTGGCCAAAGTAGAGCTTTCTTTCTCTAAAATTGCACCTAGACTCCACACAAAGCGCCCCTTAGTTTTACTTGAATGCTTGGGGTATTGTATAGTCTATGATCAAAATTAAAATTTCAATTCGGTGTAAGGTGTGTTCAATTCGATGTAATGTGTGTTAAATAAAATTTCTTACATATTTTATATAAATTTTCTCACAAATTTAGATTTATTTAATGAAAAATAAACAGATTTCTTTTACTATAATTGAACCACAATTAAAAACTAAAGCAACATAAATAATACGAAATTTTTATAAAATTTTTTTAAATAAAATTAAAAGTAAACTGTAAATTATGTTATTATATAAATCAATTTGTCTATGTATTATAAAATTAACAATATAAATTGTATTCTAAGTAAAGGATAATATTAAATAATAATAAAAAATATGCATTTAAAATTTAAAAAAAAAATAAATGAAAAGGAAAAACTTTAAAAGATATCTAAGTATGTATTTAAACGAAAACATTATTATCCAAGAAATGCATTTAAATTTTAAGCTTCATACGAAACAAATAAACATACATACAACTAAATAATACATACACACACACACATAAACATATACATGTTAATGGCTATTGAAATAAACTCAACATTTTATTACACTCACCCCCTCCCACTAAACTCTAAATGTTTGTGTGTGTATGAAAAAGCGTATGTTTTAAATTATTATTATTACGATCATACTATAGTAGTACTTAATAATGAATATTAATTTATAACTTAAATTAAATAAAACATAAATAGTAATTGAATTTCTATGTAAATAATATAAAATAAAAATATTTATAGTAATTAAAACAACAATAAAAATTAATAATAATAATAAAACAATACAAACTACTACATACATACTAAATTAAACTTTAATAAAAAAAAATGACAAAATTTAAAGCAAAGAACAGCAACAACAAATAAAATTAAATTCTATGTAATGTGTACTTACGTAAAAACGTAAAACAAAATATATATAATTTGATTAAAAATAATAATAATAATAATAAAATAATGAAATAAAAATAGTTATAATTCATAAAAATAAATTCAATACTTAAAATTTTGTTTCATTTTTGAGGGACCATCAATAAAGGGATAAACAGAAAGGAAAAGCTAGAATGTTTTCATATTAATGAAAGCAAAAGAAAAATTCTATCAGAAAACCGCCTCTTAGAATACATAAAGTAAAAAAGGAGCAACTTAAAAAATTCAGGAACTACTGGACCAAATTTGAGCAATTTTACAAAATCACCAAATTCAAAAATTCCTTGTACCTAGTAGTCTTGGATGTTTTTTATCTGTAAAAAAATAACCAAATAATAAGGCCCACTTTCCTAAGCTTCGAGTATGACTTTGTGGTTCGGGTATATAAAAGTACACACTTAGGCATATGTGGGTTACAAATAATAAAATACTGATGCCGAATTCTTTATTTTATACTGATGTGGATTACTACAAGAAAAGCTTTACGTGAACACCTGCCGTATTAGCCTTATTGCACGGTGGTACTTTTTCAACCACGGAGTGAGCTGGCTGGACTCACCACCGCTTCTTTGTGTATCTTATATGACGTTGGAAATTTTTGTACATGGTTCTGCCGGTCCATGCTCAAGTACTCGAGCTATATAATCTCTGACTATTGCTGCCCCCTTGCTTAACTACCGAGAAGCAAAAACATCACTTCCGTTTACAACCACGTAGATTAAATGGCCTCTGTTGAGTCGGCAACTAAATCCAACAAATAAGCCGAGGACTTTGTTTTTACTAACGGAGAACACACTGTGGTAAATCTGGTATGAACAGAGTAAACCCCGAACATAGCTGGACAAGGATGGAAATCATTTATGTAAGATACATTTCATCCATTACCATTCCACTCAGTACACTTCACATTCATTCGAAACACTCTCTTTATGTATTCGGGTGGCGGAAGTTCCGTATACCCCCCATTCATCCTGTATCATATACATTTAACACCAACTTATTTCCAATGCTTCATCACTCCTCTGTGGGGTATCTGTTGACTTCGGCAACAGCACCGAACTTACTCCTAATTATAGACTTTAATGTGCATCAGTCTTTTAACCGACATTCTCCTCCCGCAAATTTGGGTTTAAACCACAAACACCACGAGCACCCCGAAATGTCATCTCCAATAACCTAGGCAAGACAAAGTCCGAAACTATGCCCTGCGGGCTACACGCTCCCGTAGTAGCAGATTATGTGGTTCTCTGGTTCGAACCTATGTCAAATCATTTCATGGAAAGGTCGAGAATACATTTGATCATCAACAGTTTATAGTCCCGGCAGCCTAAAATTTTGGTTAACAACTTTTTACATTTTGAAAAAACAATTTGGAGTGAGGTCTTTTACTATTTCAGAAACTCGACTTGATAGAAAACGAGCAAGAGTGTTATATTCGGCTGTGCAGAATCTTATATACCCACCATCAAATCATGTGTATTAAATTTCAAGTGAATTTCAACATAAATCGATGTTTTGCTACCACAATTTAAACATTTATTAGATTTTTCTAAACTAGTAACATAGTCAAAATTTGGCAGAGAGGTTTTAGTTCTCCAAAAATTTGTTTACGTCGAAGTTTGTAGCTATACTATAATTTTGCAGCAAGTTATGAGCGTTATTGTTATTTTATGAGGGGACCTTATATCGGGGTAGGTCAATTATGAACTGATCTTAATATATTTCGGCAGCGAGATTTTGGTTTCTCTAAAACCTATTTACGTTGACTTTCGTTGAACTTATATGGGGGTTAGGGTCAATTATGTGCCGATCTCCATAAAATTTAGAAGAAAGATTTTAGTTCCCGTAAACTTGTTTACGTCGAATTTCATTGCATTGCTACACAGAGAAACAGATTCGTTGTGCTAACCGAACTTGTTTCCAATCGAATTCAGTAGGTTCTAGCAACTATACTAAAAATCGATAGTAATTATTGAAAAATTCGGTTACTATTACTGTATATATGGTGAACACAACTATTTTTGTTTATTATTCGGAAATACGGATTGAAATTATTAGTATTTGCAACTGAATAATTTTTTTTTTGAAAACCATTTTTGGACTCTGTGTATTTTAAAATACTTTTCATTTTATTTATAATATTTACAAAAAATATGAATCTGTATAAACTTACAAAACTTATATATATATAAAAAATACAGCTTTCCCCTTTAGTTTTGATGATAAACGCTATGTTTATGTCCCCAGGATTTTGCTTTCATCTTATTTTTGCCTGTCTAACATTTCCCAAGAAGTACTACCTATCCACGCCTTTCCGCAGCTGTAAAATTATTAAAACTTATAAGAAAATATCTCAAAGTAGATTATAAGACATAATATATATTAAACATTACCTTTATTGTCCGATTTTTCCGCATTAATGAATCCTTTAATGTAATTCGTTTTTTTTTATTATAAATTCTTTGTATTTTATTTATTTTTGTATACGTCAACTATTATTACCAATTTATTGGCTGTGAACATCGAATTTGGTCCCTTTAACCTTTATTCAATTTTAAATAATTTTGTCAATTGATAATTGGTTGCAGTGCACAATATTTTTATACCCACCATCAAAAGATGATTTTGTCATTCCGTTTGTAACACATCGAAATATTGGTCATAGACCCACAAAAGTATATATATTCTGGGTCCTCATTAAATTCCAAGACGATCTAGCCATGTCTGTCCGTCTGTCTGTCTGTCTGTTGAAAGCACGATAGACTCCGAATGGAAAGAGCTAGAGGGTTGAAATTTCACATAAATATTTCTTATAGGTAAGGTTTGTTTGGTATTGAAAATGGGCAATATCGGTAAACGTTTTCGGATAGCCCCTATACAAGTGGCCCCTCGAAAAGCAGCTTTAATAGCCATAACTTGTTTAAAAATACGAATATAGCAATGAAATTCGACATAAATAAGTTTCTTGTGATCCAAAATCACTATGAAAAATTTTATGAGGATCGGTCTATAATTGACCCTATCCGCTATATAAGGTCCCCTTCAGAAAATGACTTTAACGCTCATTATTGGCTTAAAAATACTAGTATATAGATGAAATTCGACATAAGTAAGTTTCATACGAGTCAAAATCTATCTAAAAAATTGTATGTTGATCGGTCCATGATTGACCCTACCCCCCATATAAGGTCCCATTCAGAAAATGACTGCAACGCTCATTAATCAATTAAAAATACGAGTGTAGCGTTGAAATTCGACACAAATAAATTTAATACGAACCAAATTTTGTCTACCAAATTTTATGAGGATCGACCCATAATTGACCCTACCCCCCTATATAAGGTCCCCTTCAGAAAATTACTTTAAAGCTTATAACTGGCCTAAAAATACGAGTATATAGATAAAATTCGACATAAGTAAGTTTCATTCGAGTCAAACGAGGTTTGATGGTGGGTATATAAGATTCGGCATAGCCGAATATAACACTCTTACTTGTTTACTTTCTACTATTTTTCGGTTGCAGTGACTAATATCTGATGTTCTTACGTTTTAATCCTAAATAAAAGTCTGTTCCATTTACTGAATTCACAAATGGGAGAATCCATGTGAAAGCGGACAGCAGTCGGATTTACCATCTCCGATTTTAATGAAACTTACCACACATATAAAATATATAATATGTTCCACATATCATTGACTTTTTGAATGGAATCTCATTCCAATGTAAAAATATCGCGATTTGAAAATTGAAAAATATGTTAAAATTTCCTAAAAGTACATACACATAATTGCCCATAACTCTGAAACTACTTAAAGTCCAACATAATTTTTGATTTCATATTAAAGCCAAAGATATTGTCTTTAAAATCGTGTAAACAGAATATTTCACTTCCAAAAGGTTTAAGGTCAATTTTCATAGTGTATAATTCAATGTCAAATAGGTCAGACAGCCCCGTGTTAAACATTATAAAAATACATGGTATGAGGATACCTAAACTCTCTTCTATATTCTAGTGAAAACTTTTCGATGGAGACTCGTGTAGCTCAGGAATTATTAACCAAAACGTAATTTAAAACCAGTTTTTTATACAAAATTGTATGAAAAATTAAACAAACAGAAAATTAAATGAAATGTGCAAGAAAATTATGAAGGACGATCAGGCCTTACTGGAGGTATCCTTTGTCATCACAATATTAAAATAAAAGGTGGAAAACAGCGTTTAAGAAGTTAACTCTTCGACTTCAAAAATTATTTTAAAGCTTTTATCATCTATAAATGAGATCAAATTTAACTGATCATAAACTTTTCGTAATCTGTACAATATAGTAAAGCTAGATCCATATTGCAATACTAATTAAATTTAAGGGTTTAAGAGATATAATTTAAATAAAGTAGTAAACAAAAGTTAAACAATTAAACTAAAATAATTTTTCAATTTTACTTATAACTTAGTACTACCATTAAGTTTTATAATACCCGTATTGTCTACTATAAGAAAAATTCAACTTCAGCCAAATCGGTCCTTATTTGCAGATTTGTGAAGCTTTAATATTTTTTTATAGTCGAAGTACTCTCATTTAACACCACATACCTCACCTTGTATTTTAACAGGGCGGTAACAAGGTAAATTTTCAGTAAGGTTAAATCGTTCTTAATAATTTTCTTGTACATTTTATTTAAATTGGTCCTGCAGTTTAAGAGATACATAGCATTTTCCATATAAATTGAATTGATTCCACTTTGTATTTTTTCTATTTGTTTAACTTTTCATACGATTTTGTATAAAAAAACTTGCTTTAAATTACGTTTTGGTTAATAACTCCTGAACTACACGAGTCTCCATCGAAAAAATTTCACTAAAATATAGAAGAGAGTATAGGTATCCTCATACCATGTCCTATTATAATTTTTAATATGGGGCTGTCTGATATATTTGGCATCGAACAATACACTATAAAAATTGACCCTTAACCTTTTGGAAGTAAAATATTTTATTTGCACGATTTTAAAGACAATATCTTTGGCTTTATAACGAAATCAAAAATTATCCTGTACTTAAAGGAATTTCAAAGTTATGGGCAATTATATGTAAATACTTTTAGACAATTTTAACATATTTTTAAGTTTTCAAAGCGCGATATTTTTGGTCTGGAATGGGATTCCGATCAAAAAGTCATTGATTTAAAGAACACTTTCAAACCATAATATGTGTGGGAAATTTCATTAAAATCGGAGATGGTAAATCCGAAAATTGCTGTTTTCTGTCCGTTTTGATATGGATTCACCCAAATGAATTTAATAACCGATACAATTCAGTTCAAATTATTGATTTGGAAATTGTTAAAACCACCATTCGATTATAATTATGTTGTTTTAGTACTTAATATAGAAAATCAGTTAATTTCACAGTCTTTCAATAACACCGATAAAATTTTAATTAATATAACTAAATATTTATCATAGTAGCCGATTTCCAATCGATCCTTTTTCTGTGTGTATTATTTTGAAGCAAGTTATGAGCGTTATAGACATTTTCTGAGAGGTACCTTATATGGGGGCTAGGGTCAATTATGGACCGAATCTAATAAAATTTGGTAGGGAGATTTTGGTTCATATAAAACTTCTTTAGTGGAATCTTTTTTTGATGGTGGGTATAAAAACATATGTCGGTTTTGTATATTAATATCTTCAATTCTATTATAATTTATCTTAAAAGTGGATTCAATTGCAGATATAAAATTATAATCAGAAATAATTTTTTATATCTATAAATACAAAAATTGTTTTTTAATCGCCTATTATAAATGATAAAAGATAAAAAATATGATTTCTACCAAAAATCGCAATATGGAGTTTGTGCTAGTAACTGATTATCAAATTATGATGAGCTTCGAGCACAAAGCTTATATGAACACACAGACAGACGAAGAGATGGAAAATGATTCTGAGTCAATTGATATATTTACTTTTAAGTTGTTATAGGACCAAACATTTGCACAAAGCCATATTGAATATTCTCGGGAATTCCAAAAAACAATTATTTAAGTATTTTCTTATACCGAAAGTTATATTAAAATTTTTACAATTTGCCTTTACTTTCAAAAAATACTAAATTTAGTTACATGATATAAAAAAGTTTATTTACAACTTTTTTAAAGCAGTTACCAGTAATTCACTTTTGACCATACATATGTATGTATTTTGATTTTCTTACTTCTCCTATTTACTCTACTTATTTCACTTTCCAATCATGTGTTACTTTTTATTGAAGAAAACAAATCAAAATATAGAGATCTAAAAAACGAGAACACACTCATACAAGTATCTATCGATATAGATTTTTCATTTCTGTAAACTTGTTAACAAACTTTTCATCAAAAAGAAAATATATGATTTGTACCCCAGGTAGTTTTATGTTGTTATTTGTAAACAAATTGAATTGATCTACAAAAAAAAAATATGTTCTGTTAAAAAATAGGGTAAAACAATAATATTGTTGTGATCAAGCCCGACCAAACGTTATCCTATACCAATTAGATGATATCTCAAATAAGAAAGAAGATATGACAAATGCTAAATCTGACAGAATGGACTTTCAGATAACATACAACATTTTATAAATTAAGTTGCCTAGGCTCTGTTATAAAGTTCAAACTTCAGGACACACGATATCTAAAATCCCAGATGTGATGGAAGTTCTGGGGCCAGGTTTGGATTCAGTGCGGCTCAATCCTTTAGAAAAATATACCTTAGTCTCTGAGTTAAAAATTTGTCGATTGGTGCTATACAAAAACACATTTTGACACACATGTATGTATAAGACCCCCATCAATAAATGATAATTAGATTTCATAAATGTCTTAAAAATTGTAATTTGACATATCCATGTTTTAAAAAAAACCGAAGTTTTCTGAAATTTCTTAACGATCGAGCATTTTTTTGACACCCATTTAGAGTCTCCTTAAAGATTTACTTTATAGATAATTAACTCTACAACTCATACAACCCCTCTTACAGAAAGTCATTCTATTGTCACTAAATCGTTTAAAAAGGGCATGTCTGCCCATCTGTGTGAATTTTTTAAAGCACCATTGGCTCCGAACGCATAGCCTCCATACAAATTGTCACATGTTTTGATGGTGGGTATATAAAGTTCGGCATCGCCCAATATAAAACTTATACTGATTAAATATTCACTTCCAACTAAACTTTTAAAATAAAAACAACAAAACTTATTTTGTTGTTTCCTCTACTTCTTCCTCTCACATTACTATAACAATTTTAATGAAAATTATAAAAAATCTTTTGACTTATCTAAATTAAATGAGATATAAAACTACAATCACCCATACATTCATGTCCAAATTTTATTTCATCTTATTTGTGATATGCTACAAAAATCAGTTGCCACAAACTTTACAAAAGTTGCAGTCATAACGTCATGTAGGGCATACAAATTGCCGCAAGTGATTACATTGCACTCGGAAGTATTTTTGCCATGATTTTTTATAAATATGTACATATGTATTTTCTTTAAAATAGTGTGCAGGAATAGTTTTAGTACTTGTTTTTTTTTGTACAATTTTGTCGGTTTTTGTGTTCTTGTTATTTTGTTTGTTAAGAGGGTAATGTAAAGTTTACATTTCCTACATGATGCATACAATTTACAATTGTACATGTATCTTTATATACATTCACATATACTTACTATACATATTTATTTACATTCTGCCATACATCGACTAACAAAAATGTTTTTTAAAAGTTTAATCCTTTATAGTTGTGTTTTTATATATTTGTATACATATGTAGTACTTACACACATACATATGAATCAGCAACTAACTGTGGTAATGAAGTTTTCTACAGGCTGACTGGATAGCATACATGTTTGTAAGTTTTGTTTACTTTAATGTAAATATTGTACTTATAAAATAATATCCTGCGGTCTTATGTTCTTGTTGCATTTTTTTAACACCCTCTTCCCTCACCACTTTTCTTTTGATTCGTTTCTTTATATGTATTTTTTTTTGGGGGGGGGGGGGCTGGCTTTGTATTCATGTGTCATTATTTATGTGAAACACAGTGTCTGCAATGTCATTTACAGTATGCTTCATCAATTTTAATGAATTCACTGCACTTTCTAATGGTAAATATGGGCAAACGTTTCTTTTTTTCGTTGACTTATTTACTTTAATTTTTCAAAGTGTAATGTTGATTTAACTTATATCTTTCAGTATGTGTTGTATTCAGTATACTTTGCTTTATTCATTATAATACAGTTTTGTTAGTTCATTGAAAAGAAACCATTATGCAAACAGTTCTCTTTTGTTGTTGTTTATAATGTAAAGATATGTTGTAAATATCTTTTTAATGTGGTTATTATAAAATAAATAATACAATTTACAAACTATTTATGAATATTTTAATATTAAAATGCATATAAATGTATTTCCATTTCAATGGAATTATGAAAAAAGGAAATACGTTTTATTTACAATTTTATTACAAATTTTCTTAAATACATGTGCAATTATACAAATATGTATAATGAAATAAATTTCATAGCAAAGTACCATTGCTCAACAATAATTTAATGTAGAAGATAACACTACTTTTGAATTCTCATTAAGTATATTTCAGTTGAAACGGTTATGGCAGAACATTTTTATTAAAACCTTCTTGTGAAAACCAAATTTTAATTTTCACAATAATATGTATGATATAACAAGCAAGAAAGTATAGTCGGGCGTGACCGACCATATGATACCCTACACCCGTTATGAATATTATGTTATGAATATTATTTTTCATAATAAATCATTTTTTTCTTCTACCTTGTTCCGATGCATTAAAGCAATTTATGGATGAAAAACTAATTTTCTGAAAGAGGCTTTATAGGGGGGCTAGGGGCAAATATGGACCAAGCCCGATAAAATATTGTAAATATATTTATATTTACATAGTTTGTGTTTATAAATTAATTTTGGACATTCAAGTAATTTTCTGAAGGGGACTTTGTATGGGAGCTAGGGTCAAATGAGGCCCGATCTTTATGAAATTTGGCAAGGTCATTAAGGCTTGTATAAAACTTAGTTGTGCCGTTTTTTATCAATATCAGGTATATTTAACATAATTATGAGCTCAGAAGCCCTTTTCCGGGGGTTCTGTTGTATGGGGGCTAGGTAAAATAATGCGCCGATTTTAATCATTTTCAATAGTCTTCGTCCTTGGGCCGAAAAAAGAGTGTGTGCTAAATTTCATCCAATTATATTGAAAATTGCTACCTGTACCTTGCGCACAAAGTTTACATGGACAGCCAGCCAGCCAGCCAGCCAGACGGACGGACAGACGGACAGACGGATATAGCTTAATCGTCTCAGAAAATGATTCTAAACCGGTTGGTATATTTTAAGGTGGCTATAGGACGAATATCTTTGTATGTTACAAACATCAGCACAAACCCCACTAAAGTGATGTAGGGTAAAAATATATATGTACATATGTATATGTGTGTTTATTTGTTTGTGGTTTTGTTTGTTTAAGTCCAATTTTCCGAATTTACAGAGTCTTCCTGTATGCTTGGAAATTTCAAGTAGGCGATATGCCACGCCCACAGTATTTAAAGTCGCATATCTCAAAAACTACAATAGATAAAATCTTCAAATTTTGTATAGACTACTTTGACATCATCATACAAAAATCCTACATGTAACTAGGAACCAATTATAGGTAATTTCATCGCTTTGCTCATATTTCTAAGACAGTGGCATTTTAAGCGTTAAAGTCATTATCTGAATGGGACCTTATATGGGGGACAGTTCAATCATATGCCGATTCTAATAAAACTCAATAGACAGGTTTTGGTTCGCAACAAACTTACTTATGTCGAATTTCATCGCCAGTAATGAGCGTTAAGGTAATATCCTGAAGAAGGTCTTATATGGGGGGTCAATTATCGGCTGATTCTTACAGAAGTCAATAGAGAGGTGTTGGCTCGTAAAAAACTTGGGTAGCATATGTCGAATTTCAATTTTTTTAAGCCAGTAATGAACGTTATAGTAATTTTCAGAAAGTCAACTTATATGGGGATAGGATCATATACCAAAGACTGGTATAGATCGATCTTCACATAATTTGGTAGAGAGATTTTGGCTCATATGAAACTTATTTATGTCGAATTTCATTGCTATAGTCGCAATTTTAATAGTTATGCCCATTAAAGCTATTTCACGTGGGTCGACTTGTATGGGGGCTATAGGAAAACGTAGACCGATATTGCCCATTTTACAACAAACCTTAATTATAAGGAATATTTGTGAAAAATGTGAACCCTCTATCTTCTTCCGTTCGGACTCCATAGTGTTTTCAACAGACTGGCAGACGGATGGCTACATCGTCTTAGAATTTAATAAGGACCTACTTTTGTAGGACTATGACCAATATTTCGATGTGCTACAAACGGAATGACAAAATCAATATACCAACCATCTTTTTTGATGGTGGGTATAAAAAACAATTTGTTTTTAGAATGTTATAACTCATATTTGTACGAAGATAATTAACTTGATAATTTGTATACCCAACATCAAAAAAGATGGGGGGAGGAGTATAAAAACAATATATATAATTCCATTTGTAACACATCAAAATATTGATCATATACCCACAAAAGTATATATATTCTGGGTCCTTATTAAATTCTAAGACGATCTAGCCATGTCTGTCCGTCTGTCTGTTGAAAACACGATAGAGTTCGAACGGAAAGAGCTAGAGGGTTTGCGGAAGAGCTAAGGTTTGTTTGGTATTGAAATTGGTCAATATTGGTCTACGTTTTCGGATAGCCCTCATACAAGTGGCCCCTCGAATAACAGCTTTAACAGTCATAACCCCCCTTCAGAAAATGACGTTAACGCGTCATATTTATAAAAAATAAGAAATAATACTTTTGGAATAGTAACCAATTCCCTACCAGCGATTAAAAATCCTGAAATTTTTGATAATTAAATATCTTCGATATTTTCGAAATGGGTCTCAAAAATTCCGCAAATTTGAGCTGATTACGGGAAAAATAATCATAATTTTTTTGAAGAGTATTTTTGGTCCAAATTCCAAATAGCACACTTATATTTTTATATTCCTTTTACAGGATTTGGTTTGATGGTGGGTATATAACATACGGTATAGCCAAATAAAATTTCAATAAAATTTGATTTTAAACTTTTGTCCGTTCGTTTAAATTTGTGACACATATTTCAATGATGAGCACCTACTTACTCATTGGCACTTCCACCCATTATTTTTACATGCCGAAATCTTTGGAGCCGAGTACATACCACGCTTGCTTGCAAATAAGTCTTTAAATAAGTCTGTGTTATTAGAGTACTTGAAAGTTATGTAGACGGTATGTAATAGTCATTCGAAATAGTAGTATTGTGTATAATTCTACAGTTTTCCTCGGTATACATATAAGGTTTTAGCTTTAAAAATTGTACATTATTTTTCACAATTCTTTTAAGTTGATAATAAATATGTATGATACTATAAATGTCTATAATAAATATTATTTAAAATAGTTTTTTTTTTTTCATTGCTATATTTAATCTAAGAAAAAAACTTGTAATCCCTTCAAAAACATTCATTGTTGATTTAGAAAACATTAAAGTGGTTTTTCAACTCCAACCTATTGACAAACCAACTTTTTGTGGTTAGCAACTGTGTCCTAATACCGTAACAAACCATTTTATTTGTTGTACTTTCTTTAACTCCTTTCTCCCATTCTCGACTACTTGAAATATGTATGTATATGTGTATTCATCTGTTTACCTTAACTATAGATCTCTGTAAAATTATGTTTTACTTTTTGGAAATGTTTCTTCAATTAACTATATGTAAAACTTTTGTAAAAGTTAACATTGTTTACCTAGTAAATATTGTACTAGTAGAGACTCCTGTGATATTATTTTTACAGGTTATAAGGTTATGGGACTTAAGTATTATTTTCCTTTTTTTCTATGTATAGGGATAATAATTTTAAACTATAGACAAATAAATAGATAAGGATCATAGTGTAGTAATTGGTTTTAAAATTGGATTATTTTTTAATTAGAAAATAGTAGTAGTTTTTATAAATTGTTGTAAAGTATATGAATAATATAATTAAAAAAATTGTGTAGAAGAATATCTTATTGTGGAATGCAGGATTCATGGAGAATATTTGAACTATAAAATCAAAGTAGTGAAAGGAAACCTTCTTTAAACTATTTTAAAAGGTGTTACTTTCAATAGCATACTTTAAGGCATTATGTATTGAATATTAAGAAATTGTTGACATTAAAGAAATGTTAAATTTTAATTAATCTACATTTTGATTGTATAATGTATACAGTCTAAACCGTGGAGTGTTTCGAGAGCAAATTCACTATTTCTGCAGTAATACTCAAGAATTAATTTAAGTAATTTTACGACGAAATTATTGTAACAAACTCCTTGATAAATAAGTTTAATGTTTCCATTAGGATTAGAATTACAACCAGCGTATACATCTGGTTTATATATTTGTTTTATATACATATGTATCTATATACAAATACTATTCAAAAGTCTTATTTACTTCATATTAGTCTCAATTTGTTTCTTCTTTTATTTGTATGTATATTAAACTTTGATAAAATGTGATAAAAAGCATGAAACAAAAACAATAAAAAAGAAAAAATGAACAAAACATAAAACTACAACTTCAAATAAAAGACAAATTCTTAACAGAAACTTTTTCAATTTTGGTAAGTTTCTCTTTAGTTAGATTTCATTTCAACAATGTTTGGATTTTTTTCCAATTTCATTTTTTTTTTTCATTCTTGCTACAACAAATGTAGAACGCCAACAACGACAACAAAAAAAAAAATATATTGTATCTTTTTCTTTACTGGTCGTGTTACAAAACAAATGACAATGTCAGACGACAAACAGAGTTGATAAACGAACTTTTTGATGATGTGCAATTGTATTGCTGACCATAAAATTTCATCAAATGGGAGAAGAAAAAAATTACAAGCAGCTAAAAAAAAGAGCAAAAATTTAAAGAAAAAACAAAATACCATAGAATAAAAATTCAAATTAGATTTCGAAAAACAAGACAGAAATATTCATATGTGTATTCAGCAAAACCGAATTTAAAGAAAAAAGAAATGTTTTCCCATTCATATGCAAAATACGCAACAATATATATTAAAAATGTGTAGCTGGATATTAAATCTTCGAAATTTTTTTCCAAAAATTTAGAAAATTTTTGAAATATGGAAAAATGCTGAGTTTTATTTAAACAGATTTTTTAGTTTAATAAACTATTTTGATTTCAAATATGAATATTGATAAACTTAATATACTTACTTTCATTTATACTTAAAATAAAAAACACACTCGTATTTGCAATAAAATTAAAAAAACATGAAAAACTACAAAATAAATTTATTTTTCTAAGCAGAATTTCTGCAATCATTTCTATGTAAAGTAAATGTATGGGTCAAGAAAAAACATTTGCAATACAATGACTTCACAGAAGGTGGCATGTCGTACATGATGTAGTAACTTCACATTTCAGTTAACAATTTTTTCAATTTTGATTTTTAAGGAGTATACAAAATTCGTGTGTGTATTTAATAAAACAATTTTATAGTTTATTTAAGATTTGAAAAGGTACCGAAGTAGAGTTTGTTTACTGAAGAAATGGGTTGTTCATATAAAGATACCACTACGTGATAAAAGTAAAAAAAAACACCCGTGTCTCCAAGTTTTGCACTTTTTTATGGGCCATTTTTGCAAAAAAGCGATAATTTTCTCAAGCTCAAATCTTGTAAACCGTTCTGAATTTTGATCTAATCTTATCATAAACTACAAAAAATGTGAAAAAACTTCATCTTCAAGTTATAAATCGCAAAAAATATTTCAAGTGTTTCTCTAAATTAGGCGTATACTTAATATTTGTAATATCAATAAATAATTAACACGTATACGTACAGGTGTTGTTAATTAAAACACTGCAATTTCACAATGAAAAACTTTCCATTTGAAATGAAACAAGTAAGAGTGTTATATTCGGCTGTGCCGAATCTTATATACCCACCATCAAATCATTGCCGAGAAGAAATTCTTCCTTTTAAATAAACTTTGATATTTAAGAATATTTTAATTATTATCAAAACATTTTTCTCATTTATTACATCTATGTAAAATTTTACCATCATATATATGTATATCGATATTAATATGAATATTAGGGAAATATTTGAAAGAGGGCCTTTAACGAGGCTCTTCCGAATTCAGTTCAGATCAGTTATGGCGCGATCTTCTTAAAATTTTGTAGAACATTTCTCGTTCATACAGGTTTTGTTGAATTTATTGAATTTCATCGCTCTAGATGATTCTTTTAGACAGTTATGAGCGTTAAAGACATTTTCCGAAGGGAAATTGTCATGTTCATGTCGAATTTCATTGCTACAGATGCTTCTTTTAGACAGTTATGGGCGTTAAAGTCATTTTCTGAAGTGGATCATATATGGCGGATAGGGTAATTTATGGACCGATATTTGTAAAATTTTACAAAGATATTAAGGTTCCTGTAAAATATGTTCATGTCGAGTTTCATTGCTCTAGATGCTTTTTTAGACAGTTATGAGCGTTAAAGTCATCTTCTGAAGGGGACCTTATATGGGGGATAGGGTCAATTATGGACCGATCTTTATAAAATTTTACAAGGCGATTTAGGTTCCTATTAAATATGTTCATGTTGAATTTCATCGCTATAGATGCTTCTTTTAGACAGTTTTGGATCGTTAAAGTCATCTGAAGGGGATCTTATATGGAGGTTAGTCGAAATTGTGGACCGATATTGCGCATTTTCAATACCAAACAAACTGCATCAACTAAAAGTATCTGTACAAAATTGCAGCTAACTAGCTACTTCCATTTGGACTCTATCGTGTTTTCAACAGAAAGACAGACGGACGGACATGGCTAGATCGGATTCAGAATATATATATACTTCTATGGGTCCTAAACGAATATTTCGAGGTGTTACAAATGACAAAAACAATATAGCCCCATTTTTTTTTTTTGATGTTGGGTATAAAAATGAATATGAAGTTTCTTTCATTTAATTGGATCACAATTTTTGTTCTTTATGATAAGAGCGACAACATTGCCTCAGAAAGATATGGTTATGTTTCCATGATTTAAAAGATGACACACTGTTTAACAATTTTGACTATTATATATCGTTTTGCAGAATAATAAATACCTTCCACCTAATAATTATTTTTATATTGATCGTGAAATTAGCTTTTCTAATATATTCTAAGAGAACAAATTTACATATTTTAAATAGGCTAAAAATAATAAGATATATTGAACACAAATATCTTTTTAAAGCGCCTTAAAGTAGGCTTTAGAATATTTAATAATTTGCATGAAATTTAGGCTTGTTATAATCAGGAACACCAAAATATGCAAGTGCATGTTTATAATGATGCATCGTGTGGACTCATGGACACGCTTCAGAACAATTAAAGTATTTTGACATCGATTTGACATCCAATATTTTTGCATATTTTATTCATAAGAGTATAATTTTTCATAAGTAGATGTCAATATTTAAGATATATTTCAGCAATATCTGTCTATAAATAATCAAGATGTGAATAAAAGCCTACAGTGGGGCAGAATCCAAATATCTTGGAAATGAATCTTTAGAAATGCTAAACGATCGTAATAAAACAGGGCAATAGCCAAAAATTTATTTGAGTTTAGGTTTTGAAAATGGACCGCACACAGTTGCTGTAGAAGCGGCTTCAAGTAAGGAACTTTCTAAATTTGATTTTTTATAAAGGTGTCATCTTCATACGTCTACATGAACATGCGAATATTGGTCCTCCTTAAAGTATACCGATCGACTCAGAATGAGCCGAATATGACGACAAAGCCTATTGAAAATGGTTGAAATCGGTCTGTTATTTCACATATACAACCGGACCTTTCGATTAGAGCTTTTAGCTCATAATTACTTCAAATGTAGCACTATCTCTCCCAAAATCTGCTCAACTAAGTTTTATATAAACATAAATGACACTGATGATTTTGAAAAATCTAAAGTTGTCAGAATTTCGTTAAAATACTTGTAGTCTTCTTAGTATTTTTTATATCTTTAACGTTAAAATTCTACCATTCAATGTCAAAAAAAATTGTAATGATCCTAAATAATTTCATATGTTTTCGCCTGCCTCATACGTTCATCTAAGTTTTTATGATTAACACAAATTTCCTTCAAAATTCCATAGGATTTAGTTAGAGAATGTTTGTGAAAAATGAAAACATCTAGAATTCTTTGCAAATTTTACAAGTATCTTGTAGAACGCATCAATACAGTCATGAATGCAATTGGAAACAATCGTTTGTAGACCAAAAATGTTGCTACATAACATGACATTTGACTTCCTGTGAACGAACAAACGACACCCAAAGACTAACAACGTAAATCAAGCGTAAATTTGCTTTTGGCATTTGATGTATAACAGGATACATATATACGGGTAACCCTCAATTTATGTGATTTGCTAGGGCCAAAAATAAATGTTCTAATCAAAACCAACATAAATAGAAAAATTGCAGTCAGCCACCTAGAGAGAAGGGAACTTTAATCACTTGCTACTGAAGCTGCAAAAACCTGTAGTAATTTTCAAAATTTCTAGAACCAGTACATGAAACTCATCTTTTAAGAATTCACAGCTTCTTCTTGTGTTAGATAATTGAAACAAATAGGTTCTTTGTTAAAACATGTAAACTGAGCGTAACCTGTAAATATAATTTTTGCATTGTAAGGATGTGTATGTGTGTTGTCTGAATTTATGTACATATGTAAATGTACTTCGTAAACATGTATATTGATAGATGTATTTTTTGCATCAATTTACATATGAATATATGAATCTATGTTTATATCCCCGTACATGGCTGTCGATTTACATGTGAATATATATATTTATGTACATATGTATGTATAACGCGATGCAATACACATATAACAAAACTTGCACTAATTTGCATAAGGCGTGACAGATGTTGTGTTTGCTTTATAAAAAAAACTAAAAAGTAAAAAGAAATAAAGAAAATAAAAAAATATTTTACTAAAAAAAAAACGTTGATTGCATTCAATATACAATAAAATAAATATTAAAAATATTATTTGTTTTCAAACATTCCTGTTAACGAGAATATACTGAAGATTTATTGGAGCTTGAATTATTTTTTTCTTTATTTGATTTTTTTCTATTAAAAATAAACTAAGCTTTAAGTGAAATAATTTAAAATGTCGTCTGAAAATTACAATATTGAAGATATTCTGTATGAATACATAATTCGGAACAATACATGAGATATAGTCGATTTCTCTACCCACCATAAAAAAATAATGCTAACAAATTTTGGTTAATTATAGAGATCATAAAAAAGTGTCGATCGGTGCACCATCTTAATAGAGTTGGTAATTGAGCCAAAACGGACACTAAAATATCTTCAAAATATGTAGTTTGTTTATAAAGTGTCAGGTGGACATGACTTAATTAGCAAAAAATCTCTCCAAACCAATTGTTACACTTTTTAATACCCTGCAAAAATGTAAACTACTTCCCAAACGTGTGTAAAGAGTACTCCTCAAAGGACTGGTTCAAAACTAATCCAAATAACATACTCCATTTAACATTGTGTTTTTCAGATAATAGAAAACATACATTTAAAGTTTTAGTAAAATCGTTTAATGTTAACCCAAAAACTGTGAAAGTCAAATTCAAGCTATGCGATATTGGGATATTTTCCTGAACCCGTAGTGAAATACTATTTTGTTTTCAACCGATTTACTTAAACTTAGGACTAATATATAATGACGAACCCCATGTATAATGACACAAAAAATCTAAATAAACCCTTAAACTTAAATATATTTATACCCTACACATCTCTAGTAGGAAGGGTATTATGCGTTTTTGCATATGTTTGTAAAGCCCAAAAATATGAATCCTACACCCACCTTAAAGAATAAACATCGGCTCAGAATCCCTTCCTGAGTCGATTAAACTATATATCCATCCGTCCGTCTGTTGTTCCATGTAAACTTTATGCGCACCCTTCAGATCGCAAATTTAAAGATAAATTGATGAAATTTGGCGTGTACGCCTCTCCAAGGACGAGCGCTACTGAAAATGGTTGAAATCGGTCCATTATTTCACATAGCCTCCATACAACCGGACCCCCCAATAGGGCTTATGAACTCATAATTGAAATGTTCTAGTATTTCAACAAAAATTGGCAAAACTTAGTTGTTCATTAATCTATATGATACTACCTATTTTCGTAATGATCGGGCCTCATTTGACCCTAGCCCCCATACAAAGTCCCCTTAAGAAAATGACTTGAATGTTCACAATTCACTTTTAATCACGATGAAATTTGGCACAAATAAGTTTCATATAAACATAAATCACAATAATAAATACAACCAAACCTTTCGATTTGGTCCTTTAGCTGATAGGTCTTCATTTGACCATAGCCCCCATACAAAGTCCCCTTAATAAAATGACTTGAATGTTCACAATTCACTTATAAACACTAGTATCACGATGAAATTCAGTACAAAAAACTAAAAATCGGCATAACTAAGTTTGATATAAATATAAATACAGATTACTGTCGACTTTCGTAATGATCCGGCCTCATTTGGCAATCGCCTTCATATGAAGTGCCCTTAAGAAAATGACTAAAATGTCCACAATTCACAAACAAACACTAGTATCACGATGAAATTCAGTACAAACAAACCAAAAACCCCTTCCCACAAAGGACTCTGTAGCTCATAATTATGTTAAATATTTTAGTATCTCTACAATAATTGACACAATTCAGTTTTATGTAAGTCTAAATAATACTGCCGATTTTCGTAATTATCGCAAAAATTCGCACAACTATGTTTTATACAATCCTTAATGACCTTGCCGAATTTCATAATAATCGGCCCTTATTATCTCTCATATGTGTAAATCCATCCACCCAATTTTATGGCTTCTTTCAGTAACTCAATTTTTCTTCAATAAATTTGGAACCAAGAAAAATTTTCAACATAAATCCTTTATTTTTGAAAATGAATCCCATTTAATATTCGTGGTGTAGGGTATCATATGTTTGGCCACCTCCGACTATAGTTTCTTTTACTTATTTTATAATAATATGTGAATGTATGAACTAATATATGTATAATATATGAAATGAATATTCGATACCATATTCTGAGAAAATTGCGAGTGATAACGATAAACTGATATCAGATTCTTATACTGATTCGACATAAAATCAATTCAAACTGGTTCTTCCAAACCTTTATTTCGTTGGCCTGTGTTGTTACACTGTATGCAGTTTTTAAGTCGTGAATATATAACCATATACGGACACCTCTAAGTGATAAAAATACCCAACAAATTACCCGTATCTCCGAGTTTTGCCCAAAGTAATGCATTTGTTTATGGGCCCACAAAGATTTGATACCTTGTTGTAATTCTTACAAAAAAGTACTCACTTTATCAGGATCATATCTTGCAAACCATTCGGAATTTTGATTTACACACTGAGGAAAATTTGTAGCTCTTGTCATAAAGAACAAAAATTGCGAACATATAGGATTAAAGAATCGTCGTCTTCATTTCTTCATTTCAAGTGGAATATTTTGCATTGTGAAATTGCACTTTATTTATTGGTGACAACTGTACGTATACGTGTTATCGATTTATTGATCTTACAAATATTAAGTATACGCCTAATTTAGAGAAGCATATTTCTCAACATGTGCGAAATATGCTTCTTGATAATGATGATGAATATTGTGCTTTGAATATTTTAAGTTTTATTAAATAAAACCTGATTTTGAACTTGTAATTTCTTTAAATATTTAGAAAATGCAAAAATGAATGTAAATAGAATCAGCTAATCTTTAGATTCTTTCAAATTATCTTAAAACCAAGACGTTCTAAATAACCATTTTAGATGCACTTTTATTAATAAGATTTTCCTATGCCACGTAAGGTTACGGTGCTTGACAGTAGTATAAAGATAAAAAATGAAATGAAAAGCATTTCCCAGAATCTGATTCTATATACATATGTATGTATGTACTTGTGTAAATGTATATGATATATGTATACCGTTGCTAGATATAACCAAATAAAATGAAAATGTTTGCAACCAACATTTACTTTCATTTGTGCCTTACGATTTAACGTTTCTCATTCTTAAATTTCATTTTTATAACATTGCATTTTTTCTGTAGTCTGTTATACTATATGTACCTAGATATAGATGTTACTATTGTTGTTTTTCTCGTTTACAGCTGAAACATTTTTTCAATTGTTATAATGTACTCTTGGGTCGTTGCGTGATTTCATACCTATGTTGGGTAAGTAGTAGTGATGTCGAGAAGTAAGATGGTGAAAAAATACCTTAAACTTTTTATCGTTTTGTAAATATACGAGGGTTAGATTTAGATTTATATTTTTAATACGAAAACAATAAATAAAAGGAATAATTAGAATTATGTTGGTTTGGAGGGACCATTATTTTTATATATCGCTACACCATAGCAGTTCAGGGCCTGAAAACATTCTAATATTTAAATCCCTATCAACTCTCGTTTATGAAATTTTACCCATTTTTTTTTTTTTTTTTTTTTTTTTTTTTTTTTGCAAACGTAGTGCGACTAAGCAGTTTTGTTAACCTCATTTCTTACCATTCTTTTGTAAATTGTCGTTCTTTCTTAGCATTCTTTTTATTTTATTCTACGTATTCTTTGCTGTAAATACAGACACATGTACAGCAAACCAACTTATTAAATAGAACATTGAGGTTAACTTAACAATAGTTGAACTCGACGACTTGGAATTTGTATCCCACCCACCTTTAAGAGGCATCTTTATACACCCACGTAATATGAAGTGAATGTCTTTATCTATTTTAGCAATGTCGAGTACTTTGCCTGATGTCGTGACCTAAAAATTTCTTATGAACATGCAGAAATAATACATATACTACACGAATACAACTTCATTTTTGTCTTTGAATTGCAATTACTTAAATAGAACTAAGTAATATACATTATTCTAGGAAAAAAACTGAATATTACTATATTTTATACATAGATACATATATGTAAGTATTTTCTCTTTTGTGTATAAGATTCACCATTCGTAAGAAAAAGGTAAGTTATAATTTTTGGAAAATTTATTTATTTATTTTTTTATAATTAATTTTCAACCACATAAATTACCCAAAACTAAAGGTAAAATTATTGTAGCTGCACTATCTCAGTACATCGCAACTAAGGTATTTCATTAATTTCAATTTTATCTAGCAACGGATTTGTAATTACTTTTTTTTACAAATGTTGAAAATAATTACCAAAGGAATATTAAAAGGACATTCATATGTAAATATATACTCTGTATGAAATAAAGAATTAAAGCTGATTCTGTGGACAAAACTTCAGAGGGGAAATAATAACCAAAGCCCCTTTTACAGGGGCTAGGGTCAGTTATAGATCAGTCCTCATTAAATTCGGAATGAAGAATTATGTTCCTAAGTTTATGTCGATTTTCATCGCTGTTCTAGTAACTTTCTGAATCCTCCTCATAAAATTTTCTAAAGAGGACCTTATATGAGGGGTATGGTAAATTGTTGACCTATCACAACTGTTAATGTAATTTTCTAAAGGAGGCTTATATGGTGATAGGGTGAGTTACCGACACATTCCGCATGAAATTCGGTAGCAAGATTAACGTTCGTATAAAATTTTCTTATGTCGAATTTCATAACCGTATTTCATAGCTCGTATTTTTAAGTCAGCAATGATCGTTTAAGTAATTTTCTGAAGGGGAACTTATATGGGGGGTAGGGTCAATTATGGACCGACCCACGTACAATTCCGCAAAGAGATTTTGGCTCGCTATGAACTTACTTGTGTCAAATTTTATCGCTATACTCATATTTTTTAAGCAGTAATGAGCGTTAAAGTAATTCTCTGAAGTGTATGGGCGGTAAGGTCAATTATGAACCGATCCTCAATAAATTTGGTGAGATATTTTGGCACGCATAAAACTTATGTATGTCACTATATTCATATTTTTAAGCCAGTAATGAACGTTATAGTCATTTTCAGAGGGGGACCTTATATGAAGGGTAGGATCATTTATGGGCCGATCCTAGCCATTTTCTGAAGGGCATAGTGAGTGAGTAGTGTCGAATTTTATCGCTATATTCGTACTTCTGAAACAGTTATGCCCGTTAAAGCTGTTTTTTTGGAGGTCTATTTGTATGGGAGCTATCCGAAAACGTAAACCGATATTGCCTATTTTCAATACCAAACAAACTTTAGCAATAGAGAATATTTATGCAAAATTTGAACTGTGTGGTTTCAACAAAGAGACGGACAGGCGGACAGACGAACGGACATGGCTAGATCGTTTTAGAATTTAATAAGGACCCAGAATATATATACTTTTATGGGTCTATGACTAATATTTCGATGTGTTACAAAGGTAATGACAAAATGAATATATGTACGTCTCATCTTTTTTGATGGTAGGTATAAAACTTTGGGTTACCATTTAATTTCAAATTAGATGGAATAAAATCAGACTTACTAAAGACAATTTTTATTGCAAAATTTGCAATAATTATAATTGCAATATATTTTAAATTATAAAATTTAAAAGATTTTTACCATAGTTACCGATTTAGACAAACATTTCTAAAAACGTAAAGCAAAGTCCACAAGAGTGAGAACTAACCTTTCTATATCCTACACCACTATAGTGGGAAGGATATTATGCGTTTATGCTGATGTTTGTAACGCTCAAAAATATTGGTCCTACACCCTCCGTAAAGTATAAAGTATACCATTTGATACAGAATCATTTTCTGAGTCAATTAAGTTATGTCCGTCCGTCCATCTATCCGGCTGGCTGTCCAAGTAAACCTTGTGCGCAAGGTATAGGCCGCAATTTTCAAAATATTTCAATAAAATTTGGACCATACATTTTTCGGCATAGGGACGATGCCTACTGATGCCTGGTTGAAATCATTCCATTATTTCACATAGCCCCCATACAACCTGACGGTCGTTAGACCTAGCCCCCCTACATTCGCGATTAAATTCAGCATAACTAACCTTTTAAAAAATGCTTTAAACGTGTAAAATTGACTTACAACCATCAGTAGCGCAATGAAATGCAGCATAACTAACTGTTATATAAAAATATATACCTTCTCCACATTCTCCATATTTGACCCTAACTGCCATATAAAGCCTCTTTTAGAAAGTTAATTTTTCATCAATAAATGGCTTGAATACATCGTAAATAAGGTAAAATTGAACACTAACATCACTTAATGGAATAATTTTAAAAATATGTCAATGTATCTTTATAAAAATTTAGAAAATTTATACAATTAGGCAGACAGACGGACATAGTTAAATCGACTCAGAATTTCATAAGGGCACGGAACATGTATACTTTGTTGGGTCTCAGATGAATATTTCTTGGTGTTACACAGGAAATGACAAACTTATATATACCCTGATGATGGTGGATGATACAAAAACAATTTTAGCTGGTGTAACTCATTAGCTTAAAGTTTTTTTTTTTTTTTTTTTTTTGTTACCTCAACCCAATCTTGGAACAATCTTGTATACCAAATTTATAATTTTTGTTTGTTTATTTAGAAAAAGGTAAAAATACCTAACTATGTAGTTATTTGCTCTTATGCGGTTTTCACTTAGAGAAGTTTAAACAAAAAATATATTTGTATATGCTTTTTTGTGGTTATAAAGATGTTTTAGAAATTTTTAGTTGGTGTAAATTAAAATTATTTTTGACCTAAATCTTAAACCACAATTCATATAAATTTCTATAAAGTATACAAACACGTACTCATGGATACACATGTATTTTATGTATTTCGGTGAGTTTTTATGTACAAAATACTGCATGTTTTAATAAGATATAATAATTTAACGTATTATATTTGCAAAATTTTAGGTTTTACCGTGCATTCAAATTAGGCGGTTTTATTATGTGTATGTATATATGAACATTAAAAACTAACAAATAATATTATTATTATTTGAATGTATGAGCTTTTGTTTAAAATTGTTGTTTATGCTTTTTCATTCAACTCCAAAATTGTATGCTGGCAAAAAAGGATTATTTTATAACCAGCATAAATTTTTATACATTTTATTATACAAATTATATTATACAAGAGCATGACAAATAACTAGTGTACAAAATTTATACAAATTTAGCAAGCAATTTATATTGAACTAACATACCCTGGGTGCTTCGCTACCCTAACCAAAATTAAATACATAAAAAATTTTGTTTACTTTTATAGAAAATTAAAATTGATTAAAATTGGTTTAATGTTTCAGTTTTTACGTTGAATATCACGTGAATAAATTCGCATTCAGTAAGAAGTTTGTATTTTTAGTTTCATTCATTAAGCTTCCACATTTAAGAAAATTTCAAAAGTACTATTTGAAAAAAAGTACTATAAAATACCTTTTATAGATTCTCATTTAATCAACAATTTTATGTTTCTGTGTTCAATATTATATAAAATTAAAAAAATATAATTTGATGAATGAAAAATTATCAAAAGTCCCTTTCAGTAGATTCTCATTCACTAAGGTCCCTATATTTTAAATTTTAAATTTCTATGTTCAATATCGTAAAAATATCAAAAAGTACCATCAGGAAAACGAAAAAGTACAAAAATCTCTCTTAATAAATTCTCATTTAATAAGGACCGTGTGTCATGTGTTCGGATTAACCATTATAGAGAATCTACAAGGTACAATTTGAAGAATGGAAAAGTACCAAAGAGTTCCTACTTGCAGACCAAGTCAAGATCATGTACATATGTTAAAATTTTTGTTACTAGATTGAATATTTTAGAAAATTCATAAAGTACCATTTATGAGATAAAAAGTACTGAAAAGTTCTCTCTAAAAGATTCTTATTCAATGAGGACCGTGTATGTTTAATAATCATGTGTTTTGAATTCATATTATAAAACATCTAGAGTATCAGTTGAAGAAAGAAAAAGTACCAATAGTGGAATAAATTCTACCTTAGTGGAAAGTACTAATAAAAATAGTAAAATTATTCCCCTTTTCGCTTAGAAATATACTTTTCTGAGAATTAAATATACAAAATGTTCCGTATTTAAATCTATATGTCACAAATAAAACTCAAACGATTCAAATCTGCATTCATTTGTTGCAGAAAAATTGTGCTTTCAAAAAGTATCAAACAATTTACTCGAATTTGGTCCTATATAGGCCTTAGTACTCGAATTCCAAAATAATATACCAATAGCTTATTTTGTGTGAGTGAATAAACTACTTTTTCAAATTTTATAAAAATTGGCTCAATGAGTTTGAATAAAATTAAATTTCCCATTTTTCCACTTTTTGGTACTTTTTTCCCCAGTAAAATAGCAAAAATTTTCAACAAATATTACAGAGTTAGTGCGTAATTTAATAGGAGAACTTCAATGTATCGGAAAAATTTTCTTAATTTGCTCAAAAAAGTATCAAAAATACAGTTTTCTCCCTTCTACACTCAAAAAGAACTGAATTTTAAAAAAGTGCGAAACATGCGTCTCCTAATTTTGGGAAATATATTCAAAATATTTACAAAAATGTTATTTTGTTTATTAGTTAAAAAGTTATAAAGGGCCAAAAAAGGTACCAAAATCACGTTTGTTACATATTTTCACCCCTTAAAAGTACGAATTTCAAAAAAGTACCAGACACACTTCTGCTTATTTTAACAGTAAATACAGTTGCATTCAAAATTTTTCTTGTATCAGTAATAATTAAGAAAACCTGTTTATCTCATTTTTCCCTTTTTACCCCTAAATCTACGAATTTCCAAAAATCCCTCCTTAGTGGATCTACATAACCAGAAACATATATACTGTCAAAATTACATGATTCTAGGTTTAGCCGTTTGGGCTGTGCTATGCTGAATCAGTCAGTCAGTAACGCTACTCATTCATATATATAGATATCATCAATTTTAAGTATATATTTTTAGTAAATATTAACAAGTAGGTATAGTCGGGCATGGCCGACCATATAATACCCTACACCATGAGTATATTTAAAAAATGTTATTTTTTCTAAAGAAACTTTTATGTTGAATTTTACCATCCATTTTCTAAATGAGGCTTTATATAGGAGTATAGGTCAAACATGGGCCGATCCTCATTAAATTTGGGAAAAGGATATATTTTTAAATAAGAGTTAGTTATGTTGAGTTTCATTGAGATACAAATGTCAATTTTAGACGTTTAAGAAATTTTTTGAAGGGGTGTTTGTATGGGGGCTAGGGTCAAATAATATGTATGATAAAACATGTTTGGACCAAATTTAATCAAATTATCTTAAAAATTGCGGCCTTGCGCACAAGGTCTACATGGACAGCCAGCCGGACAGACGGACGGACGGACATGTCTTAATCGACTCAAAAAGTGATTGTGAATCGATGGGTATACTTTAAGGTGGGTGTAGGACCAATATTTTTGTGTGTTACAAAAATCAGCACAAACGTATAATAGCCTCTCCACTATAGTGGTGTAGGGTATAAATATTAGGTATATATACATTTTATATGTATGTACGTATATTTTAAATAGATTTCAATATTTGTCAGAAAAATTACACTCAAATAAGAAATTACTGGATTAGTTTTATGAGTAGATTTAAAGTGATTTTCGCTAAGTGATGCTATAAATGGACTGGGGTTAATAAGGAATTTGTAGGCATTATTCTGCCTTTTGATGGTCTACATCATCCATACCTCCCATATAACGTCCGTTAAAAAAACATTTATCTGAAAAATATTATTAAATACTATTTTATGAATAAAATATATTATACCAATTAATCAACTAGATTTCTATGATTTCGTTTTCCCATATAAATATATTTAATTAATCTTTGTAAAATTTTGTTAATTGTCAGATTTTATTAACAACAAACATTGAATTAATTTTAATTAAATTTTCTACACTTGCCTAACATAAATCAATATGATAATTACCCTGTATTTTATATATACACACACAACATAAATATATTTATATATATGGACAATAAATGTACAATTAAAGACAATTAAATTTCAAGCAAATGTCTCCAATGCAAACAACTAAGAGCCCTACACAAATTTTAAAAGTTACTTAAATAAGTTGATACTTTTAACATTCAATTGTAATTTTCAAACCTACATACATATCCCATAAAATGCTACAACATTGGTAAAATTACATCAAATATGATACAAATACAACGACTTAACTAACATACCTTAGCAAAATTAATGTAATAAAATAAAAATAAAACAAGTTAGAATGCTATATTCGGCTATGCCGAATCTTAAATACCCTCCACCAGCAAGCTACTTTTATTGAAACCCATCTAACTATCTAATTTTTAGATAAGTCGCCAAAATTTTTGTCGAACTAATGTTGATTAGGTCCAGAAAAATTTAGAATGACTTATCTATACACAGAACATACTTATGTCGAATTTTATCCGGATATAATAATTTAATAACGAATTAAGTGGTATTAAGTGATTTTCAACAGTTAACCTTATATGGGAGCTAAGACAACTTCTGGACCGGTCCGGAAAAAATTCCGTACGATTTATATACATATATACAAAATACACATTTATGTCAAATAAGTAATTTTCAGAAATGGCCCTTATATGGGAGTTGTGACAAAATATGGACCGATCCAGAAAAAATTGTTTACCTATGTATAAAATGTGCGTTCAAGTAATTTTCAGAAATGGTCCTTATATGGGAGTTATGACCAATTATGCACCGATCAGGAAACAATTTCGTATAATGCAGAAAAAGATCAAGTATAATTTTACTCCAATAGGTGCGTTTAGGTGATTTTAGGAAGTGGACTTTATATAGGAGCTATGAGCAATTAAGGGCCTATCCGGAAAAAAATTCGTAGAGTGATTTATGTAAAGACAAAACATATAAGTGTCGAATTTTCTCAAGATAACTTTATTTGACAATGAAATATGTGCGTTTAAGTGATTCTCAGAAGAGGACCTTATATGGGAGCTATGACCAATAATGGACCGATCCGAGAAAAAAATGGTAAAATGATTTGTATGTACACAAAACTTATTCAAGTCAAATTTTATATATATAGCTTAAGAATTCAATGAAATATATGCGTTTAAGTGATTTTCGGAAGTGGACCTTATATCGGAGCTATGACCAATTATGGGCCTATCAGGAAAAAATTTCGTAGAGTGATTCATGTTTAGGTAAAACATATTTGTGTCGAATTTTATCAAGATAGCTTTACTTGACATTGAAATATAAGCTTTTAAGTGATTTTCGGAAGTGGGCCTTATATGGGATCTATGACCAATTTTGTAGAATGATTTGTATGTACACAAAACATATCCAGCCCGAATTTTATCACAATAGATTTATTCATCAATGAAATATGTGCGTTTAAGTGATTTTCGGAAGTGGACCTTATATGGGAGCTATGACCAATTGTGGACCGACTGAGATCTACGTTGGTAGTATGATTTCTGTTCATATTATATTTGTATCTACAAAATTTGGTGTTGATACCGATATATTTGATTGAGTTATTAACGATAAACTAATTTCCGGGAATATATACCTTTGTATGGGCGCTATGGGAAATATTGGATCGATTGTAAAGATTTTGAACTTAATTGATCACTGCCCTAAAAAAATAAAGTGTGACAAAATTCGTCGCAATATCTTTGGTAGTTTCTGAGAAAACTTCAAAAGAATTAGGAAGAAACGTAATTTTTTTCGAGGTAGTCTGAAATTTTTACTCATAACTTTTTACGTTGTGAACCGATTTTGCTGATTTTCAATACCAAACTGCTTAGGATAATAATAAATATTTTGGGTGAATTTGGTTGATTTCCTTTACTTAGTTTTAACGTGAGCGTGTTTTACACAGACAGACAGACGGACAGACGGACAGACAGACATAGCTAAATCGACTCAGAATTCCATAAGGACCCAGAATATATATACTTTGTTGTGTCTTAGATGAATATTTCTTGGTGTTACGCACGGAACGACAAACTTATATATACCCCCTATCACCACTGATGGTGGTGGAGGGTATAATAAAACTAATGAAACTAACAAGTAAAGAAGTACACAATAATAAAATACAAACAGAAAAACATTATTTTGTAACTTTATATTTTACAAGTATACATTACATAACATTAACACTTATATAACAATTAATTATCAGTAAATTCCCTATTTACGATAGACAATAAAACAATATTAGAAAGTCATTAAAAATGACAACATACAAAAACAAGATAAATAAAATAAATAAACAAGAATTTTTAAATGGAATTTTCTCTTTGGCCAGAAATTAAAAGAATTTCAGTTAAATACACATTTACGGGGTTGAATATTACACAAAAGATAGTGAAATAGAGGGCAATGTACAAATCGTTTTCCTTAAAGGACAATTACTTTGACAGTAGGAGAGGAAGTGTATTAAAAGTGAAGTCATGACTTATATACATACACAGAGGGAAAAAATATATACGCCTGGTACCAAATTGACACCAAATTTTTCAATAACATACGTTGTCAAGTATATATATACATACAACCACAACATGTAATGTAGACGACGCAACTTTGTCAACATTGCAGCAATTCATTGTCGCAATCTAAACTTTATGCACATCCGTTGTCTAATTGTTAACAAACGTGGTAAGCTCACTATTTACAACGCATTTTGAGCTTACCACGTTTGCCAACTTTTAGACAACGGATATGCAATATTGACAAAGTTGCGTGTTCTACATTACATGTTGTTGTTGTATGTATGTATATACTTGACAACGGATGTTATTGAAAAATTTGGTATCAATTTGGTAACAGGCGTGTATATTTTTTTCCTCTGTGTACTTACTTAAGTAGTATAATAATTTTTCAATTATAAATATCAATTCTTTTTAGTTTTGTCTACTTCCTCTTCGGAGTCGAAGCAATCCCTTCTTAGATATCATCCCACATTTAACTATTTAAATTAACCCTATAGTATTGCTTCCTTAATGGTGTGTATCAAAAAAAATGGATACATTTTCTAAGTCCACCCTTTATGCGTTATCTGATCTCTCATTGATGAATTCGTTCAATGTCCATGAACCTTACGTAGTAGTTTCCTAAAGACAGATGTTATAATACACCAAAAACTGTCACTATTTCCATGAACATGAAGTCATTACAATCGTGACATGTAGTCTGGTCTGAATTTATCTGAAAGGTCTGAATTTTATCCATAAATTATAGACAGTAGTTTTGATAATTCTATTTCGAGATTTCCTCTGGCTAGGGAACATCCTTTTCTTTCAACACCACTCTATTGGGGGTAATTCACACTTTTTCAGTTGCATACCAACCATCCGACCTTCAATGAATAGTATAAGTATGCGAGCTCTAAAATTTCGAGAGGAGATTTAGGAGGAATTTAGGAGATTTAGGGAATTCAGAGGTTTCCTCAGTTGAGGATTTCTCGTATAAATTGATAACTTTTATACTTTGAAATCTAATCTAACAGCAATATATGAGCTTCGTCTTTTGAGACAAATAAAATGGCAGAGTTAGGACGGGAATCTAACAACATCAATGGATCTGCCATGGGGTTTGGTTCTCCTTGCTATATTCAAAGAATCGAAAAAGATATTGATTTTGTCATTCCGTTTGTAAGGCAGCGAAATATAGGTTATTAATCCACAAAATTATATCAGTTCATGGGCCTTATTAAATTCGAAGACAATCTGGTCCGTCTGTCTGCTGTAAGCGAAATAGGGTCCACACGGGAGGAGCTAGAGTACTGTAAGTGATTTTTTTTGTATTGAAAATCGTCAATATCAGCCCACGTTTTCGTATAGCCCCCTTACAAGTGTTAATTACGCAGAAAATAAGCTGGAATTTTGTAAAAGACGGCGGACATTAGACTATGATTGAGCCTACCTCCCATAGAAGATCCCTTTCAAAAAACTACTTTAAAGCTCATAACTGGCTAAAAACAAGTATGGCTGACCATATGGTACCCTACATCATGAATATTTATTAAAAATTATTTATTTTTCATATAGAAACTTTTATGTTGATTTTTACCTTAATTCCGATGTATAAAGGCAATTTATTGATGAAAAACAAATTTTCTAAAAGAGGCTTTATATGGGAGTTAGGATCAAATATGGGCTGATCCTCAAAAAATTGGGAGGAGGGCCGATCATAACAAAAATAGGCAGTGTTATTTAGGGACGGACGGAGGGACGGACATGTCTTAATCAACTCAACAAGTGATTCTAAGCCGATCGGTATACTTTAAGGTACGTATGGTATCAATATTTTTGCGCGTTACAAACATCAGCACAAACGCATAATACCCACCCAGTGGTACAGTGTATAAATATCAGTATGGCAAAGAAATCCGACATAGGCAAATTTTATAAGAATATGAATATCCACACTTTATTGTATGAGTATAGAACCAGTTTTCTTTGAACTTTTATCTTCCTACTTAATATTATAGGTATCGGCCCATAATTCACCCTACTCCTCGTATAACATTACCTTCAGTTAATGACATTAAAAATCATAACTGGCTTAAAGGTACAAATTTAACAATGAAACTTAAATCTCTCTGTAAATTTTTGACTTAACACAGTCCTAATGCAATTGAGCTATATTTAAGAACACAATGTTCATGTGTACTTGTAAATATTAACACAGTTAATAAACAGTTTCATTAAGTAACACATGTTTAAAAAAAAAGTTTTATGTTTCGTCTAAAGGAAACAAAACTATTTTATTAAATCCTACATTAACATAGTTATTACATACTCTTTATGGTATTCGTAAGTACTTCTTTTACAAACATTAATATAAATTAAAGAAAACTTTGCAAAGTTTTTTCTTTCCTACGTTTGGTAAAGTAACCTACATATAGGTTACTGGAGCTGGAGCATGTTAGTTTGTACTCTTGGAAATTAAAGTAACAACAGCAAGAATTATTAGAAAAATTATACGTTTTTAAATATGTCTTAAAAATCGTAAGAATAGTTTGCATTAGTGTAGCTGTAATTTATAGGATTTAAAATTTTATAAAAAGCTGAATTTTTGACAACCACAAACTCCGAGGTTTGGATTCAAAATTTTAAAAATGCATAATATTTTATTATCTCTTTAATATTACAATAATGATTCTAAACTGATATGTTTTCCAGATTAACAAACGTGTCTTTAACTAATCTGGCTAATTTAATAACAAATTTTCTTCTAATTATTCCAACTAACTTATATAATTTCTATTAAATTTTTTTATAAAATTTCATTTTATCTTCTTTAAATACTGAAACTAAAATAAAGTAAATATTTATAAATGAAAATAATTAAAAAAGAGACATTAATTATCACACTGGTGTCTAGAATTTTAACTAATGACAAAATAGTTTTTGCATTTTTATGGGAAAAAAAACTTTTCCTTCATTCACTCTTTTGTGCTGCACAGTAGCCCTGAGGTAAATAAAATATTCGTCTTTTTTTCTGCTCGAGTTCATACTTAGCAAACATCCATACAAAAGAAAAATTCCACCTAAATACTGAAGGTCCACTTTGAATGACAAAAGCACACAAAATAAGGATGGAAAAATATAAATTTACTAACCAGTAGGGTGTGTTTTATATACATCATAAGTTAAATTATTAAAATAGAAAAAAAATAATAAAAGACCAGAATGAGGGGGTGGCAAAAAAAAAACAACTTTACAATTTAATGAAATGAAAAAAACATCTCAAAGTTCTGCGGAATTCTAAAAGGATTAAAATTAAATACCCACTACCCTAGGAAGAGAAAAAAAATTAAATAATAATGTGAAAAGATGACAGCGGAAACCGGAAGAACAAAAGGTGACACCGGGACTTATAATTTGATAAGTAAACAAAAATAATTTTAGAAGAAGGAGATGTAAGTAACGATGTTGTTTTTTTTTTCTAGCAAATAAAACGGAAATGAGTTATTGAAAGACTGAACAAAAAAAGTAATTGAAAACAAAATTTTAATATGTTTTGAAGAAAACTGAATTACACTAAAAAAATACTTGATGATTTTGATATTGTAGTTATTGCACCCTAAACTTCTATTGCATATTTTTAGGGATCTTTATACCCTACTACACCAATTTAGTAGGGAGGGTATATTGGGTTTGTCCTAATGTTTGTAACGCACAATAATATTCGTCCTATAGCCGCCTTAAAGTATAAAAATCAGCTTATAATCATTTTATGAGTCGATTTAGCTATGTCCGTCCGTCCGTCTGTCCATCCATCCATCTGGCCGTCCATGATCTTATACTTGCCCCAGGGACGAAGTCTATTGAAAATGGTTAAGGATTAGGACTTTCTTTACACTCTTAGTGTAGGGTACATAATTTAATACAAAATCAAATTTTAAAAAGTTGATTATTCTTAAAATAAAACAAAAAATTAAACATATATTCGAACTAAAACTTTATCTATGCGAACTAAACAGGCTAAAGAAAAAGACCAGGAAACAATAAAATTTCACGTCACAATAACGCAATGAAGACGATAAACTTTCTTTGGCAAATTTTTGTTGCAACAAGAAAAGGTGTTTGTTCATTCATCGCTTACAGCTCTCTGGAAGCAACCACAATATTATATAACTATTGTTTATAACGAAAGGAAGTTAAAACTACCACTTCTACCACTATGCTTAAGCTGGCATACAATGTAAATAACAATGCCATCATCACAAAAACACAAAAAAAAAATGAATTCGAACTAAAAAACTACTTTGCTCAACTGCATCTTAAAGTTTTCTTACAACCCTGTTCTACAACTCTATTGCCGTGGTAGATGTAGTTTAAAGTAAAACTAAGTACAATGCTTCCTTGAGTTTTTTGGTTACAAATGAAAATATTTCTTGTAATTTTGTTTTCGAAAAATTTTCATTTTGTTGTTGTTTCCATCAGTTTTTCTCTAAAGAAACCATTTAGTTGGTTAGTTAGTGGCCCCCGGAATTCATTTGTTTCAGTCGGCTGAATTAACGCATTTTTTTTAGCCAACACCAGATGGTGTTGTGTGCTAACGACGATTAATGCTCGACCTCATCACAGGGCTACAATTGCAAAAAAGAAAAAAAAAAAATTACGGAAAAGAAAGGGAAAAAATTTAAATTGTATAAAATGTTCGAAGACAAAACAAACTTAACTGAAATTCATGTGTTAACAGTTGGTGGTTATTTCCTAATTACAAATCAACTGAAATAAAAGAAAATTGTATTTACAGTTAAGACAACCAGAAGAAATAAATTGAAGACCAACAAAAGTTCTGTGCATTGTTTGAAGAAATTGCGTTAGAAATACTATAATTAAATTTAAATAAAATTTTACTTAGAAAAAAGTTTTTTTCTTTTTTATGCAGATGGGTTCTCAAGTGTTGGTTGCCTTTTAACAGTTGAGGGAAAATTTACAAATTGACAAAGACATTTTTTTAGTGCAATTGTTAAGATTTAACATTATTAGATAACATTAGAGAAGGGCGTTATGTATGACATTTGTAAAATTTTTGGTTTTATAACTTAAAACGCCTAAAGTTCTTCAAGATGAGGACTATACATTTTGTTCGTTACAAACATCAGGTCAAATCCAATATACTTTCCCCACTTTGTAGGGTGTGAAACACCTAATAAATGAATAAAATTTTTGTTACAAATTTTACATGGACAGACGTATAGAAATGGCTTAACTAGTCGACTCATAAAATGATTGTGAGTAATTTGGTATACTTAAGGTGGATATAGGACTACACATTTTGTGCGTTACAAACATCAGGTCAAATTCAATATATTTTCCACACTAAAGTGGTGTAGGGTATGAAAAGCATTTACTAGGCTAAGCGAAAATATAGAGCGATGTTTTCCATTAACAATACTAAAATACAACTTATTAATAGAGCAAATATGTAGCCTTTAGATCTTTCCTTTCAAAATTTATTATACTTCCAGCAGACAGATAGACAGACAGACAGAGAGACAGATGAATAAGTCAAGATCGTTGAGAGTCTAGCAATGACTCTACGATCAATATTTGACTAAACTTTCACGTTCTGATTTTTATAAAAACTAGGTAACATAATTATATTTCCTTTTAAAATTAATTTGTATAACTAACAAGTTAGAGTGCTATATTCGGCTGAGCCGAATCTTAAATATCCTCCACCAGTTACTTTTATATTAATACTTTCTTAATTGATCAAATATTTGTAGAAATAAGTTTTCTTATGTCTTAAATAGAAAAACCACAAGATTTAAACAACTTAAATCTATTACAATTCCAAGATTTATTGAATGCCATTTTCTTTTATATTTTTATAGCGCCCTAAGATATGCTATAGCGATATTTAATAATTTGCATGTATGCATGTGTGTGTAAGATTTAAGGAAATTCAAACTGTATATTATATTGTTCTACCCAAATTGATAATGCAACTAGTTAAATACGGTTAAAGTGATTATCGGGGCAGGACCTAGTATGGGAAATATGACCAATTATAGACCGATCGTAAAAAAAGTTACATTTCTGTACATGAAAGCTATATTTCAGTCAAATTTTTTATCTGTATCGTAATTTAGTAAATTCTATTTCAAGATCTGTGTGCTTAATAAATTTTCAGAAGGGAACCTTGTATGGGACCGATCGCACCCATACCCAGCAAAAATAAAACGAAGTACTTCGAAAAGAATAACATTTATCACCACTTTAAAAGTTGAACTAAGTGAATTTTTTAACCTTCTGAGGAAGTGATGTTTAAAGACTTCCGAAGATGCGAAAATAATTATATTTTTAGGGAACCTTGTATGGGAGCTATGACCTATTTTGGACCGATCCTGAAAATTTTTTCTTTGAATGAATTCTGTTTAAGATTTTAATATGTATTATTTTTGTATGAGAGGTATATGAAATTGTAAACCGATTCCGAAAATGTTCAACAGATATACAGCTCTCATGAAGAAATTAATGTATGATGATTTTCATGGAATTATATTGCATAGTTTTCATGAAAAGTACATTAGAATGTGTAAAAAATGCTTATTTTTTCGGAGTAGTTTTAAATTTTGATTCATAACTTTTTCCGATGTGAACCGATTTTACTAATTTTCAATACCAAACAACTTAAGAAAATGAGGAACATTTTGAATAAATTTGGTTTTATTCTATTGATTCGTTTTAACGTGAACGTGTTGTATACAGACAGACAGAGAAACAGACGGATATAGCTAAATCGACTCAGAATTTGATAAGAACCCAGCATTCATATATTTTGTTAGGTCTCAGATGAATATTTCATGGTGTTACACACGGAATGACAAAGTTATATATATCCTCTATCGCCACTAATGCTGGTGGAGGGTGTAAAAATATTTGCAAAATGTTTAAACATATAACTACTTTTTATTTTACTACTTTGTTTTTGTACACCACATTTCCATTAACAACAATTTTATAATTAATTTTAAGTAGACCAAATAATGAGTCGTAGTAAATTTTCCTTAATAAATGTGGTAGATTATATCTTTTCTTTGAAATAAAGGAAAAAAAAATTAACGAAAAACTTTTCCTTTTGAAATAAAGAAATATTCACATTTAATTTTCGTTTAAACAATTGTCAATATTTTAGTTGCCAAAGAGACAAGAACGAATGAATGGACATGAATGGCAACAAATAAAAAAAAGATTCTTCTTTTAAAACCAAATATTTCTTTTTTTGCTTTTTTTTCTTTAACTTATCTTTTGTATTGTATCTGCTGTGAGGACAATATATATGGCGAAGATGGGTTGTGGTTAATTAATCAAATTACCATTTAAAACAAATTAAAGTTAATTATGTTGGAATATAAAAACTTTATTTTCTTCAAAAGTTCAAATTGTCTTTTTTTTACATGCAAACCCATTTAAATTGTTGGCTTAAAGATGGGTGAATTTTTGTTTTTAGTATTCTTTTTTTTTATTATAGCCATTAAGTTTTTATAAATTTTTTATTTGTATAAAACATTTTGGTTTGTTAAAGATGTTTTTATTTTAAAGAATTTTATATTATTTATTGATATTCAAACACAATTGGTAGATTTTGTGTTTAGATCATAAATAACATTGGCCCAATTTTGAATACAAATCGGCAGGCAAACTTACATACATACTAGTATTAACAATAAATTATAACGTTTTGAAGAAGAATGATGTTCCTTAGTTTATAGTTTATATTGTTTTTATTTGTTCTTTTTAGACGCCATATTGACTGGTTCTGCATTATGTTCCATCTTTCCTCTGGCCTGGATTCATTTTGTCTGTTGGTTTATTTCATTTTCATTTCATAGAAGTTTGTTTATGCAGACCCATTATAATAAATGACTTTTAATTAATGAAAAAGTTTATGAAAGTTAGTTAGGAAATATTTATTTTCTCCTTGCGGTTTCCAAGACTTTATGAATATTTTAAAATTAAGAGAAAAAAATATATTTGGTGCGGAAAATGATAAATTTTCTGAAAAATTATCAATATTTAATTTTCAAAACGAGACAAATACTAAACTATTATTCACTTGACCCACATTTAATTTTATTTTAGAAAGTTCGAAAGTTATAGTGTATGATAAACAAGTAAGAGTGTTATATTCGGCCATGCCGAATCTTATATACCCACCATCAAATCATCCTTATAAATAAACTTTGATATTATCGATCTATGTTGAATCATATGTCGATATTAATATGAACATCAAAGAAATATTTGGTAGAGGGAATTTAATAAGGGCTTAAGCATGGACCGTGCTCTTCCGAATTAAAAATATTAATTTTGTTTGATCCAATATTTATAACCATAAACTGTTTTTTTGTAAGAGTGGTTATATGGAGGGTAGAGTCAATTATGGACCTATCCTTGTCGGTTTATACAATAATTATTTGTATCTAATGTAGCTGTACTTGTATCTTTAATTCAGTCATGAGGTTTGAAATATTTATCTGAAGGGAACCGAAAATGGGTGTTTGATTAGTTATCCTCATCAAATTCAGTTGAAAACTTCCAGTTCTATAAAACTCCCGTAATTTGGAAGAACTTTTGAGCCATACATGAGCGTTAAAGTGATTCTCTGGAGTGAATCGTTAGAGGCGCCCCTATACGCCCACCCCCGTATAAGTCAATTATTTAGTTTTTGGCTGGTACAAAACTTGTTTACGTAGATTTTCACTGCTGTAATCGCATTTTTGAGTCAGTAATGAGCGTTAAAGTCATTATCTGAAGGGGACTTTATAGGGGGGTAGGGTCAATTACAGACTGATCCTCATAAAATTTAGTGGGAGATTTTAGCTAATACGAAAATTGTTTATGTCGAAATTCATCGATGTACTAGCAGTTTTAAGCTAGTAATGAGCTTTAAAGTCATTTTCTGAAGGGGACTTTACAAGTGGGATAGGGTTAATTAACGACCGATCCTAATAAAATTTGATAAAGATCTTTTGGCTTGGACAAAACTTGTTTATGTAAAATTTTACTTCTGTACTCAGATTTTTGAGTCAGTAATAAGCCTTAAAGTCATTTTCTGAAGGGGACCTTATATGGGGGTAGGGTCAATTATGAACCGATCCTTATAAAATTTTACGAAGAGATCTAAATTCTTATAAAACATGTTTGTGCCGAACTTCACCGCTATTGATGGTTCTCTTAGCCAGTTGTGGGCGATAAAGTCATTTTCTGAAGGGGACTTTTTATGGGCGGTAGGGTCAATTATGGGCCTATCCTTATAAAATTTTACAAAGAGATTTAGGTTCCCATAAAACTTGTTTGTGCCGAACTTCACCGCTATTGATGGTTCTCTTAGCCAGTTATGGGCGATAAAGTCATTTTCTGAAGGGGACTTTATATGGGGGGTAGGGTCAATTATGGGCCTATCCTTATAAAATTTTACAAAGAGATTTATGTTCCCATAAAACATGTTTGTGCCGAATTTCACCGCTATTAACGCTTCTATTATCCAGTTATGGGCGATAAAGTCATTTTATGAAGGGGACTTTATATGGGGGGTAAGGTCAATTATGGACCGATTCTTGTAAAATTTTACAAAGAGATTTAAGTTCTTATTAAACATGTTTGTGCCAAATTTCACCGCAATTGATGCTTTTCTTAGCCAGTTATGGGCGATAAAGTCATTTTCTGAAGCGGACTTTATATGGGGGGTAGGGTCAATTATAGGCCTATCCTTATAAAATTTTACAAAAAGATTTATGTTCCCATAAAACATGTCTGTACTGAATTTCACCGCTATTGATGCTTCTCTTAGCCAGTTATGGGCAATAAAGTAATTTTCTGAAGGGGACTTTATATGGGGGTTAGGGTCAGTTATGGACCGATCCTTATAAAATTCTACGAAGAGATTAGGGTTCCCATAAAACATGTTTGTGCCGAATTTCACCGCAATTGATGCTTCTCTTAGCCAGTTATGGGCGATAAAGTCATTTTCTGAAGGGGACTTCATATGGGGGGTAGGGTCAATTATGGGCCTATCCCTACAAAATTTTACAAAGAGATTTATGTTCCCATAAAACATGTTTGTGCCGAATTTCACTGCTATTAACGCTTCACTTATCCAGTTATGGGCGATAAAGTCATTTTCTGAAGGGGACTTTATATGGGGGGTAGGGTCAATTATGGACCGATCCTTATAAAATTCTACGAAGAGATTTGTGTTCCCATAAAACATGTTTGTGCCGAATTTCACCGCTATTGATGCTTCCCATAGCAAGTTATGAGCGATAAAGTCATTTTCTGAAGAGGGCCTTATATGGGGGCTAGGCGAAATCGTGGACCGATATTGCCCATTTTCAATACCAAACAAACTGCATCAACTAGAAGTATCTGTGCAAAATTTCAGCTCGCTAGCTACTTCCGTTTTGACTCTATCGTGTTTTCAACAGACAGACAGACAGACAGACAGACAGACAGACAGACGGACAGACGGACAGACGGACGGACATGGCTAAATCGTCTTAGAATCTAATAAGGACCCAGAATATATATACTTTTATGGGTCTTAGACGAATATTTCAATGTGTTACAAACGGAATGACAAAAACAATATACCCCCCATCTTTTTTGATGGTGGGTATAAAAAAGTGTTCTTTTTATACCCTCCACCACCATCAGTGGTGATAGAGGGTATATATAACTTTGTCATTCCGTGTGTAACACCAAGAAATATTCATCTGAGACCCAACAAAGTATATATATTCTGGGTCCTTATCAAATTCTGAGTCGATTTAGCTATGTCCGTCTGTCCGTCTGTCCGTCTGTCTGTGTAAAACACGCTCACGATAAAACGAAGCAATAGAGCTTAACCAAATTCACCCAAAATGTTCTTCATTTTCCTAAGTTGTTTGGTATTGCAAATGGGCAAAATCGGTTCACACCAGGAAAAGTTATGAATCAAAATTTAAAACAACCTCGGAAAAAAATAAGCATTTTTTACACATTCTGATGTAGTTTTCTCGAAAACTATGCAAGATAATTCCATGGAAATCACCATACATTCGTTTCTGCACAAGATCTTGATCCCTGCTGAAAATTGCCAGAATCGGTCCACAATTTTATATACCTCCCATACAAAAGTACATATTCCCGGAAAATGGGTTTTTTGTTAATAACTTCCGCCACAATGTCGATATCTTCACAAAATTTTACAAATTAAAATCCTATGTCAATAGAAGTCCTTCAGAGGAAAAATTTTATGGATCGGTCCATAATTGGACATAGCTCCCATACAAGGTCCCCTCCCGAAAATCACTTAAACGCGCATAACTCATTACTAAATTAAGATATCCAAATAAAATTTGGTATAAGTATTGCCCATATGCATAGAAATATTACCGTGAAATTTTTTTCCGATCGGTCCATAATTGGTCATAGCTCCCATACAAGGTCCCCTCCCGAAAATCACTTAAACGCGCTTAACTCATAACTAAATTAAGATATCCATATAAAATTTGGTACAAATATTACTCATATGCACAGAAATATTGTTGTGAAATTTTTTTCCGATCGGTCCATAATTGATCATAGCTCCCATACAAGGTCCCCTCCCGAAAATCACTTAAACGCGCGTAACTCATTACTAAATTAAGATATCCAAATAAAATTTGGTGTAAGTATTGCCCATATGCATAGAAATGTTACTGTGAAATTTTTTTTCCGATCGGTCCATAATTGGTCATAGCTCCCATACAAGGTCCCCTCCCGAAAATCACTTAAACGCGCATAACTCATTACTAAATTAAGATATCCAAATAAAATTTGGCATAAGTATTGCCCATATGCATAGAAATATTACTGTGAAAGTTTTTTCCGATCGGTCCATAATTGGTCATAGCTCCCATACAAGGTCCCCTCCCGAAAATCACTTAAACGCGCATAACTCAGTACTAAATTAAGATATCCATATATAATTTGGTATAAGTATTGTCCATATGCATAGAAATATTACTGTGAAATTTTTTTTCCGATCGGTCTATAATTGGTCATAGCTCCCATACAAGGTCCCCTCCCGAAAATCACTTAAACGCGCTTAACTCAGTACTAAATTAAGATATCCATATAAAATTTGGTACAAATATTACTCATATGCACAGAAATTTTGTTGTGAAATTTTTTTCCGATCGGTCCATAATTGATCATAGCTCCCATACATGGTCCCCTCCCGAAAATCACTTAAAGGCGCATAACTCATTACTAAATTCAGATATCCATATAAAATTTGGTACAAGTATTGCCCATATACATAGAAATATTACTGTGAAATTTTTTTCCGATCGGTCCATAATTGGTCATAGCTCCCATACAAGGTTCCCTCCTGAAAATCACTTAAACGCGCATAACTCATTACTAAATTAAGATATCAATATAAAATTTGGCACAAGTATTACTCATATGCACAGAAATATTACTGTGAAAATTTTTTTCGATCGGTCTATAATTGGTCATAGCTCCCATACAAGGTCCCCTCCCGAAAATCACTTAAACGCACATAACTCATTACTAAATTAAGATATTCATATAAAGTTTGGCAAAAATATTGCTCATATACAGAGAAATATTACTGTGAAATTGTTTTCCTATCGATCCATAATTGATCATAGCTCCCATACAAGGTCCCTTTCAGAAAAATACTTAAAGGCACATAACTCATTACCAAATAATGATATAAATAAATACTATTTTGTTCATAAATACTATTTTGTAATGCAAAAAGCACTTAATGCTATTTCAAAAATTTTTCACGATCGGTCTATATTTGGTCATATCTCTCATACTAGGTCCTGCCCCTAAAAGCGCTTTAACCGTATTTAACTATTTGCATTATCAATTTGTGTAGAACAAAATTATATATATGTATGTATTTTTAAAATCCTTAAATCTTTCACACACATGCATACATGCAAATACGAGATATCGCTAAAGCATATCTTAGGGCGCTATAAAAATTTAAATGAAAGTGGCGTTTCTAATGTTCAATAAATCTTGGAATTGTAGTAGATTTAAGCTGTTTAAATCTTGGGATTTTTCTATTTAAGACATGAGAAAACTTATTTCTACAAATATTTTATTAATTAGAAATGTATTAATACAAAAGTTGCTGGTGGAGGGTATTTAAGATTCGGCTCAGCCGAATATAGCACTCTAACTTGTTACTTGTTGTAAAGAGAAGTTATTTGAAGATTTCGGATGATAAATATATAAATGTAAATAATTTCAATGCACTTGCTTTAAAGGAAAAGTTAAAGACGTAGTGTGTTCGCCGATGGCATGATGGAATGGATACATTGTACATACATTTCACTATATCGCCTACCTAGCGTATACTTAATATATTTCATGTACAAGTACAATTGAATATTACTCATTCGCGTAGTGGGTCAAAATATTGTAAAGAAACTATCTAAGAAGATAAAATTTTCCCAAAATATACTGCTACGATCTTCAATGTGTCCGACTACGGACACTCCTTTAAAACTCTTTAAGATAATTCAATGAATTTAGTGTATGAAGTTTTGTTGCACCACTGATGTAGGCAGTTATTTTAACATGGTGATGTAATTGGAGGCAATTACTTACCACAACCGCTTACAAGTAATTAGAAAATGTTGTTAATGTAAATAGTAAGTAAAACATATACAGCTTCTACAGCCTCATGGGAAAGATGACTAATGAATTCGAAAGTATTTATATAACACACTATTAATAAGACGTTATTAGACTACTTATATGTAATCACGACTATATGCAGTAGTCACTGAAGAGTATGTTATGTTACAACTGAAAGTCATTACCGAGTTGATTCATAGATAAATCAAAATTTAAAAAAAACTCCGAAAAAATTGAGCATCAAAAAAGATGGAGGGTATATTGTTTTTGTCATTCCGTTTGCAACACATCGAAATATTGGTCACAGACCCAAAAAAGTATATATATGTATATTCTGGGTCCTGGTAAATTCGAAAGTATTTATATAACACATTATTAAAAAGACGTTATTAGACTACTTATATGTAATCAGAACTGTATGCAGTAGTCACTGAAGAGTATGTTATGTTACAACTGAAAGTCATTACCGAGTTGATTCATAGATGAATCAAAATTAAAAAAAAACTCCGAAAAAAAATAAGGTTTTTATACCCACCATCAAAAAGATGGAGGGTATATTGTTTTTATACCCTCCACCACCATCAGTGGTGATAGAGGGTATATATAACTTTGTCATTCCGTGTGTAACATTAAAAAATATTCATCTGAGACCCAACAAAGTATATATATTCTGGGTCCTTATCAAATTCTGAGTCGATTTAGCTATGTCCGTCTGTCCGTCTGTCTGTGTAAAACACGCTCACGATAAAACGAAGCAATAGAGCTTAACCAAATTCACCCAAAATGTTCTTCATTTTCCTAAGTTGTTTGGTATTGCAAATGGGCAAAATCGGTTCACACCGGGAAAAGTTATGAATCAAAATTTAAAACAACCTCGGAAAAAAATAAGCATTTTTTACACATTCTGATGTAGTTTTCTCGAAAACTATGCAAGATAATTCCATGGAAATCACCATACATTCGTTTCTGCACAAGATCTTGATCCCTGCTGAAAATTGCCAGAATCGGTCCACAATTTCATATACCTCCCATACAAAAGTACAAATTCCCGGAAAATGGGTTTTTTGTTAATAACTTCCGCCACAATGTCGATATCTTCACAAAATTTCACAAATTAAAATCTTATCTCAATAGAATTCTTCAAGAGGAAAAATTTTATGGATCGGTCCATAATTGGACATAGCTCCCATACAAGGTCCCCTCCCGAAAATCACTTAAACGCGCATAACTCATTACTAAATTAAGATATCCATATAAAATTTTGTACAAGTATTGCCCACATGCATAGAAATATTACCGTGAAATTTTTTTCCGATCGGTCCATAATTGGTCATAGCTCCCATACAAGGTCCCCTCCCGAAAATCACTTAAACGCGCATAACTCATAACTAAATTAAGATATCCATATAAAATTTGGTACAAGTATTGCCCACATGCATAGAAATATTACCGTGAAATTTTTTTCCGATCGGTCCATAATTGGTCATAGCTCCCATACAAGGTCCCCTCCCGAAAATCACTTAAACGCGCATAACTCATTACTAAATTAAGATATCAAAGTAAAATTTGGTATAAGTATTGCCCATATGCATAGAAATATTACTGTGAAATTTTTTTCCGACCGGTCCATAATTGGTCATAGCTCCCATACAAGGTCCCCTCCCGAAAATCACTTAAACGCGCTTAACTCATAACTAAATTAAGATATCCATATAAACTTTGGTACAAATATTACTCATATGCACAGAAATATTGTTGTGAAATTTTTTTCCGATCGGTCCATAATTGATCATAGCTCCCATACAAGGTCCCCTCCCGAAAATCACTTAAACGCGCATAACTCATTACTTAATTCAGATATCCATATAAAATTTGGTACAAGTATTGCCTATATGCATAGAAATATTACTGTGAAATTTTTTTCCGATCGGTCCATAATTGGTTATAGCTCCCATACAAGGTCCCCTCTCGAAAATCACTTCAACGCGTATAACACATTACTAAATTAAGATATCCATATAAGGTTTGGTACAAGTATTACTCATATGCACAGAAATATTAGTGCGAAAATTTTTTTCGATCGGTCCATAATTGGTCATAGCTCCCATACAAGGTCCCCTCCCGAAAATCACTTAAACGCGCATAACTCATTACTTAATTAAGATACCCATATGGTACAAATATTACTCATATGCACAGAAATATTACAGATAATTTTTTTTTCCGATGTCCATAACTGGTCATAGCTCGCATACAAGGTCACCTCCCGGAAATCACTTAAACGCACATAACTCATTACTAAATTATGATATCCATATAAAGTTTGGCAGAAATATTGCTCATATACAGAGAAATATTACTGTGAAATTGTTTTCCTATCGATCCATAATTGATCATAGCTCCCATATAAGGTCCCTTTCAGAAAAATACTTAAAGGCACATAACTCATTACCAAATAATGATATAAATAAATACTATTTTTGTTCATAAATACTATTTTGTAATGCAAAAAGCACTTAATGCTATTTAAAAAATTTTTCACGATCGGTCTATATTTGGTCATATCTCTCATACTAGGTCCTGCCCCTAAAAGCGCTTTAACCATATTTAACTATATGCATTATCAATTTGTGTAGAACAAAATTATATATATGTATGTATTTTTAAAATCCTTAAATCTTTCACACACATGCATACATGCAAATACGAGATATCGCTAAAGCATATCTTAGGGCGCTATAAAAATTTAAATGAAAGTGGTGTTTCTAATGTTCAATAAATCTTGGAATTGTAGTAGATTTAAGCTGTTTAAATCTTGGGATTTTTATATTTAAGACATGAGAAAACTTATTAATTAGAAATGTATTAATACAAAAGTTGATGGTGGAGGGTATTTAAGATTCGGCTCAGCCGAATATAGCACTCTAACTTGTTTTCATTGCGTTTGCAACACATCGAAATATTGGTCACAGACCCATAAAAGTATATATATGTATATTCCTTATTAAATTCTAAGACGATCTAGCCATGTCCGTCCGTCTGTAAATAAGTTTTATATGAGTCAAAATATCCCTACCAAATTTTACCAGAATCGGTCTATAATTGACCCTACCCCCTATATAAGGTCCCTTTCAGAAAACGACTATAATGATCATAACTTTCATCAAAATGATAGCAATGCAACGAAATTCGACATATGCAAGTTTTGGGGCAATCTAAATATCTCTGCTAATTTTTTTGACATCGGCCCATAATTGACCCTACCTCCCACATAAGCTGCTCTTCAGAAAATGACTTTAACTCTTATAACTTGCTTCAAAATTATAGTTAAGCAACGAAATTCAACGTAAACAAGTATTTGTTTGAACTAAATATCTCCCCCATATTTTATGGAGATCGGCCCATATTTGATCGTACCTCTCAGTCCCTCTCAGAAAACGACTATAACGGTCATAACTTGCTTCAAAATGATAGCAATACAACGAAATTCGACGTATACAAGTTTTGGGAAACCTAAATCTTTGCAAATTTTTTTGGAAATCGGCCCATAATTGACCCCCATATAAGCTCCCCTTCAGAAAATGACTTTAACTCTTATAACTTGCTTAAAAATTAAACAAGGTTTTGGCGAACTAAAATATCTCCCCTTATTTTATGGAGATCGGTTAATATTTGACCCCCATATAAAGAAAATTACTTTAAAGCTCATAACTTGGTTCAAAATCCCAGTAAATCAACGAAAGTCAGGATAAATAAGTTTTAGAGGAATTAACTCTCTGCCAAATTATATGAAGATCGGTTCATAATTGTCCTACCTCCATAAAATAACAATAACGCTCATAACTTGCTGCAAAATTATAGTAAAGCAATGAAATTCGACGTAAACAATCGGAAATCGAGATCGGCCCATAATTAACCTTACACCCCATATAAGGTTCCTCTCAGAAAATTACTTTAAAGTTCATAATTTGCTTTAAAATAAGATTTGGTACAGCCAAATATAGCACTCTTACTTGTTTTTAAGTTGTATTTCGCTGAGTTATGTAAAAAATACCTGGTTGATTCGTAGAGAAATCACCAGGCACCCAACCATCCCAATTATTATCATTATTAAACATAGTTTAATGGCAAAAATAAGCAATTTCACTATTTAAGTAGATAAATATAGAGGGATATAAATACAACCTATAAAACAGTCCTTGTATGATTAGAAATATACATTTATACCACATCTTTGACTTCAAACTTTTGGTCGGTATAAGTAATTCGGTTTTTTTCATTTTGGTTTGAAGCAGATTATAACTTCTGTTAAGTGTACCATGCAATCTATATGAATATAGCGAGTTAGTAATGAACTAACATTGTTCTCCGACGTTTCGAAGCAATTTCAGTCGTAAAATTATTTTGACGACCTTTTCCCACGAGAATTTCAGTATAAGATTGCATCAAGCAATGAACGAAATCTGGCAAAATGCTACTCTGCATTTTAAAATAAATCATAAAAAAATCAAAATGCCGTTAGACTCACGAAATGATGAGCACCCGAAATTATGCTACGTTTTGATTGTTTACCTAGCGTATACTTAATTTATTCCTATGAGTACAATTAAATATTACTCATTCGCGTAGTGGGTCAAAATATTGTTAAAAAAGCGAACTATGTAAGTAGATGAAAATTTCCAAAAATATTCCTCATTGATTGAGTACATCTGATGACAACCAAATATTATGTTTGGATATTCGAAATTAATTTCGAAAATTCGAAGTAATGTTCGAAAAAAATGTTAACATTCTTAAATTATTGTTTTGTTAAAAAAAAATCGAATATTCGAAGACATGTTCGAAAAAATTTGAATACTGATAAAACCAAATGCCGTGGACGGAATTAGCTGAAATTTGCCAGTGTCAAAAATACCATATTATCTACAAATATTCGAATTTAAACAATTTTTTGCTTTCACTTGATTCACTTACTATATATTACTTGTCTTGAATCACTTAATTTATTATTAAAGTCACTCATGCAGGGTTCTAATATATACATTGAATAAAATTAATCATGCTGTCCATCTTGTTATTAGATTTTTTAAAATACATTCACATTAAAAAATGTTTGTCATCATCGGCACTCACAAGATATCTAACAACAATAGAAAAAGCAACCATCAATTAGTTAATTACTTATTTGAATATACAACTATTATCTGTAATTACACATTCGCATTTAAAAACTAAATTAAATCCCATTACGCCTTAAATATATTGCCAATATCCCAGGCTATTATCATTTTCACTAGTGTAATACAAAGAATTTACTTTCTTGTTTTTTTTTTTCAATTTATAGGAACAACACAACATGATTTAAATTCTTGTACAGACATAAAAAGGCACTAAAACTTAAAACACAAAAACAATTTAACTTGAACTACACTTAAATACTTGTAGAAATAATGAGTGCATGTGTCTATCCATGTTGTTGGCCAATTTAAGTGCGGAGACAAGGGGGTTTGCCTCAAAAAAGTAAAAAAAAAAACAACAAATGAAAAAACAATGTAGATGAAAATGTACTATACGAGTTAAATATATAAAATGCACTTGTATGTTCATTCTATACATATGCCACTTGATGTGATACACATAAGAGGGTGTTTTCTATGACAGTAGTAAACTGTGCCCGTTATTGTGAGGATTTTTAAATTTTTATTTAAAGAAGATATAAAAATGAGGATAAATTTTTCAAGTTTTTCTCGATCATTGTTTGTTTAAAGTATGATTGGAGCAACACGAGAGGAGCGTAAGGACTGCAATTATCAAGGGCTTTTAGGTACCGGAAATATACAATATAGTTCAAGGATTTTCCTAGTGCAGTAGAAATATAAATTAGGCAGCAAACACACACAAACTTTAATTAAAATATTGGATACAAAGATCGAAAACTAAATTGAGGTATACAGTTACAAACAAAATACTAAAATTCGATTAGAATATTTCCCTTTTTCATTCAAACATTATGTAATCCATCATAGGCTTCAATATAGATATGTATTCTATAAAATTCAATTAAGTAAATATGTACACTCCTTGTATTGTATATAAGTATTTATATATAGTCATTTATTAAATGACACCAGTTTAACACAAGACTTGCTTTCATGTCTATAGTTATTTACAAATGAAATACTTGATCTAATAAAACTCAATTAAGTGCAGAAAAAATACATTGAACTAAAAGCATAGACTTTTTACTATCATATATGCAACACATACATATGCAATATATCTATATAACTATAGTCAATGAATGCATTTTTATCTCTAAATAGCTACTTTTCAAGTAGCAAAAAACGTATATAATAAGGCTATGTGCAATAAACACTGTGCCATTGCATTGTTATAAAGATATAAATTAATGAATTGAGCATTTAATTAAATTTAATCGTTTTATATATGTATGCATATATATGTAGCGGTATTAAGTGAAACAATTAAGAAACAGAATGTGTATAAAGACCAACCACATCATTGCCACAGCATTTAAAGTTTGGTTTAGATATGTTTAGTATAGCTAACAAGGTCAAAATAAATTAATTAGTTCTTCTGTAATATAGAAAATTTAAAGAATTTATACTCTAATCAATTGGACCTACATATACTTATTCTGGTTAAAAATAAATTAATGTTGTATTCGTTAAATATCATGAAAATATTGGTAATCGAACATATCCATACATAAATATTTATGTATACATCATAAACTTAATGATGAATATGGGTTCTTATTATATCCCCTATCTAGCTATGTCCGTCCGTACTACCGTTTATCCCTCTGTTGAAACACGATATTGTCAGATAGAGAGAAGATAGAGGGCTTAAACTTTCCACAATTATTGCGGCAAATTTTTATACGCACCATAAATAAAGATGGGGGTATAATGTTTTTGTCATTCTGTTTGTAACACATCGAAATATTTCTCACAGAACCACATACATTTTGGGTCCTTATTAAATTCTAAGACAATCTAGCCATGTCCGTCTCTCTGTTGAAAGCACGATAGAGTCCGAACGAAAAGAGCTAAGGAGCTGAAATTTTGCATAAATAGCCCCCATACAAGTCGCCCCCCGATAAACAGTGTAAACAGTCATAGATGGTTTAAAAACATAAGTATTTCAATGAAATTCTACATAAACAAGTTTTATATAAGCCAAAATCACCCCACCAAATTTGACGAGAATCGGTCCATAATTGACCATATAAGGTCCCTCTCAGAACATGACTATAATGGTCATAACTGGCTTCAAAATGATAGCATTTCAACAAAATTCGACATGTACAAGTTATAGGGGAACATAAATATCTCTGCTAATTTTTTTAGAAATCGGCCTATAATAGACTCCACCTCCCATATAAGCCCCCCTTCAGAAAAAGACTAACTCTTATAACTTGCTTCAAAATAATAGTTAAGCAACGAAATTCAACATATTCGGCTATATTCGGCTGAGCCGAATATTAAATACCTTCCACCAGCTACTTTTATATTAATACTTTTCTGATTGGTCAAATATTTGTAGAAATTAGTTATCTCATGTCTTAAATAGAAAATCGCAATATTTAAACAGCTTAAATCTATTACAATTCCAAGATATTTTGAACATTACAAACGCAATTTTCTTTATATTTTTATAGCGCTTAGCGATATTTAGTAATTTGCATGTATGCATGTGTATGAAAAATTAAAGGATTTTCAAAATACATATATATAATTTACACAAATTGATAATGCAACTAGTTAAATACGGTTAAAGTGCTTTCAGGGGCAGAACCTACATATGACCAAATATCGATCGTAAAAAATTTTTTAAGCAAAATTTCTGTACATAAAAGCTATATTTGAGTCAAATTTTGTATCTATATCGTAATTTAGTAATAAATAATGTGTGTTTAAGTGTTTTTCTGAAGGGACCGAGCGCAATCATGTTATGAACCGATCGTGAGAAAATCTTGAAATAGAATTTTTGTATACAAAACTAATATTCGTGCCAAATTTTGTATCAATAGCTTTATTTTTCGTAGAAAGACCTTGTAGGTGGCGTGTCATAATGTCCATAGACGTTATGACGCACTAAATTGAGTCATAATGTCCATGGACGTTATGACAATTTCAAAAGTGTTACAATGTCCATGAGCAATGGGACATAAAGTCCATGGATTTCAAAGAGTCCATTTATCAAAAAAGGCTTAATTTAGCGAAGCCGGTGTTCGAAATACCCCAGAGTTTGAAACCCCTGCGCCCGGCCGAAGGCCGGCTATCCAGGACACTTTTTAATAGGAGTCCAAAATGTAACAATTACCAAATTTAGGAGCAATTCTTTTCGGGATAAGAGCGTCCCTATCTTAAATTTTAAACAAATTTTCCAATACATTTCTGATTTCAAAGTGTCACAATGTCCATGGACATTATGACATTTAAAAAAGTGACATAATGTCCATGGACATTATGTCACTGGACATTATGACATGCCACCGACCTTGTATGGGAGTTATGACCAATTATGTATATAAATTTATGTGCGTTTAAGTGATTTTCGGGAGAGGACCTTGTATGGGAGCTATGACCAGATATGGACCGATCGTAAAACCATTTTGGTAATATTTCTGTGCATATAAGCAATACTTGTACCAAACGGATATCTTAATTTAGTAATGAGTTATGCGCGTTTAAGTGATTTTCAGGAGGGGGCCTCGTATAGGAGCTATGACCAGTTATGGACTGATCGGAAAAAAATTGCTCAGTAATATTTCCGTGCATATAAGCAATACTTGTATCAAATTTTATATGGATATCTTAATTTTGTAATGAGTAATGTGCGTTTAAGTGATTTTCGGGAGGAAAACAATATTAATTAACGCACAAACTGTTATATGTATCTGTATAAAACTCTTTCGTGATCAGAATTGTCTCAAGAATATATATATAATGAATGCAATCAAATTCACACAATATCAAATTTGATTCTAAAATCTACTGCATCCCCACATGAGATGGCGAAATATTCCTCAATAGGACTACATTGGATTATAGGTCATCAACAGATACCTTGAAATACCATTGCGGACTCTATTACGAAAGTGGGTTCCTCACTAGCAAGAGAGCTTGCTTTGTTGGTATAACGCTCGTCTCGTGAAAAACTATATGAGCTTGCGCAATGCAGGTAGTAGGTTGAGGCTACCTGCAGACAGGTCACCGTTTAAACCACAAAGATCATAAGTCCTACTTCGCGTTCACAGAGGGAACGTATGGAACTCGACTACTGTCACTACCCCGCGCCCCCCCGGGCATGTTTCCTTGATGTTCAGATCGCATCTTGGTGTATTGCAATCCGGGGGTAGATAGGTGCTACCAATACCTGTAGTCTTCCGGGACTATAAATTGGTGTTGACAATTTACTGATTGGCCTAGTCCTTGCATAAATTGAAAAGAGGTCTAACCAGAGCACCACATAATCTGGTACTACGGGTGGACAGTTGCCCACAGGACTTGTCCTGGCTGGTCAGTTGGTTGAGGTTCCTTCGGGATCCACGTAGTGACTGTGGTTTAAACCTAAATCGCAGGAAGGGGGTGCTTGGTTAAAAGACTGATACACGGTGAAATATAAATTTTCAAGATACATTTCTGTTATCGTTCCTAGATGCAAGGAGCGGTACAAATTACAGAGCATGACTGTGGATTAATAAAATGTTGGAATTGATCTGATAATGCGAAGAATTGATAAACGAAGATGAACGATGTTTCTGATGTCTACTTTGAATTCTATAAAGAGAATGGAGTGATTGATGGATTTGACGGATGTGTGATAAATGGGTACAGATGTAAGATGAACGATGAATGATGAATGAGAGTTAGACTACGGTCTATCTAGCCAATGGAGTGCGAAGTCGTCACTGTCCTTTCTTTAATTTTGAAGCGATTTTCCAACATGGTTGAGTGTATGCTCAACTTATCACAGTGGGTGTCTGTGACCACCGAAATAAAGTCTTGTCAATTAATATAATCTGTGTTTTTCGGACTGTTGCCGAATCAACAGAGCCTTAGTAGTGTGGTTGGGCGACATTATGTCGGGGTAGATTGAGCTTGCTCATGACACCTGTATTTCCTCAACGTGACTACTTTGGCAAGAGATTAGATAGCTCGAGTACTTGAACAAAGTGCTTGTACATGGACCGGCATATCCATGTACAAAAATTGCGACCTGCGTGTAACAAACACAAAGGGGCAGTGGTGAGTTGTTTACTTGATACTCACCCAGTGGTTGAAAAAGTACCACCGTGAGATAGGGCTACACGCCAGGTACTCACGTAAAGCACTTCGACATCTTGTCACTACCCCGCCTTAGCCGATCGTGAATCTGCTACTTAGCATTTTTCTGCACGTTTTAACGGATCTATTAGAAGCTGATATCCGAAAGATATCGCGGGACAAACTGGTTTGTATAGAAATCCAGAGTTCAAAGTGTACTAATACGCTGACCGTTTCTCAATTTTCAGGTATCACAAAGATATCATCTAACCCAATACAAATCATTGTATGGTACTTCTTGAACTAGTGATAACCTTGCTTTATAAATATATTTTGTTGTAATATTAAATTAATAATTTTTATATGTATTTATCTATAAGGTAGAAGGGGGATCATTCGCCATAGGGGCACATCTGCCAAAGCGAATAACTTGAAAACCGAGTAAACGATTTTATCGCATTATCAAATTTTGTTTTCGTTTATCGATTATCTATCATCCCTGAAAGTGTAAAAGATTAACTTTACATATGATGGGAGGCAGACGTGATTAATTGTTTTTCAAAGGGCTGTGAAAATATTTCACTGTGTGAATTTTTTGTGCTAACTTTTTTAGTTTTTGTGATAGAAAAAATATATTGGTCAGTGATAGAACGTCAATAATACTGAATAATAAGACATAATAATATTTTCGATAATATAATTTGAAGCCCGAAAAAAATTGAAACTAAACCCCAGAACTGCCCGTGGGGCACATTCGCCAAATATATGTAATGCTTGTGATGTAGAAGAAAATTTGGTTAAAATATAGAAAAAAAATCAGTAATAATTTGTTTAATTTTTTTGTTAAGTTATGTGAAATAAACAATAAATATCTAGTTTATTATACTTTGTTTAGTGAATTAAAATATAAAACAGCCAAATAAGTTTTTATTTTTTATTTTTTTTTTTGGCTTATTTTACTAATGACAAATCTGCCCCATCCCCTTGGCGTATTTACCCCATGGATGGGGCGGTATCGCCGGTTTTGGTCAGTGCGGAAAAGTTAAAAAAATATGTGCATGAGGATGACTTAGGAAAGATTGAAAGGGATAAAACTAAAGCCAACATATCTGAGTATCTGAACCAAGACAAAAATTAAGAATATGTACTGCGGTTTTAATTTGAGGCCGCCTCAATGGTCCCCCTTCTACCCTACTTAGTATCGACCTATTACCTATTTACTCCATGTTAATAAACTATTTTCAATTTCAAAATCATTTTGTGACTACTAATAGAGACGTTAGCGAGTCAGAATATTGAATAAAACTCGCCATGTAAATTAATGAACAAAGTTAATTACTTTTAATGAAAATAGTTAGTTAAATTTTTTAACATTGAAAAAAAAAAATGAAAAGTTTTATAAATGTTAACGTTTTTATTCTATAAAAAACGTTTCAATTGCATAGCAGAAAAAAATCAAATCATTAAACTAATTAATAAATAAATAGTATTTTCAATTAAAATTAAAAAATATTCAGTTTGGAATTTGTTAAAAAAATAAATATGTATGTATATAAACAGTTAAAATATGTGATTGTACACTTTTTTTAAATTCCATACATATATGTTATTAATAGTAATAGCATCTAATAAAAAATTATAGCCGAACTGGTCTTCATCATTTAATCGTTTCACTTTGATTTCAACAGACAGACAGACATATAGACAGACGGACGGACTTATCTATATCAACTCCCATCTACTATATAATTATACCAAAGTTGATTTCATCCTCTAAAATTAAAAAAAATGGATTTTTGATAAATTTAAATCTTATAATAGTAATACTTAAACCAACTAAAGAATAAGTGATATAATTAAAATATGAAAATTTCCTACAAATAATTAAAAACGTCACGTTTTATTTTGTTTATCTTAAATGATCTCAAAACAAATCTCTTAACAGAGACATTGACAGCAGTATTAACGTATTCTGCCAAAAATTTAAATGTATATGTATATAAAACAATGTAAATTGATGATAGCAAACAAATTGTTTTGTTTGTTTGTAGTTAATGCATAAAACAAAAATAAAATTAAAATAAAAACTTAATAAGAAGAATCCAACAACATTTTCATTAAAATTTCATTTCTAATTTTCCAAATGGATTAACGTTAAAAGAAGCAGAAATCTTTCATCATAATTAGCACACTTTTTCTCTCCTGTTCGCTTTTGAAGAACAAAAGCCAACATTAACAGAAATTCAACATAGTATCCGTAGCAATCAACAAAAGAGTACGAACTGGCATTCAGCTGCCTGTGGATGTACTACCCGCCAATCCAATTGCTTGTGCAGTGATACTACTTTTTTTTCGTAGATTTGTACACACGTATTGTAAAACTTTTAACGCTTTGGTTCGTTGATTCGCTAACAAACTTACTGGCTGATTTTTAGAGATGAAATCTTTTTTTTTGGAAATTTTTTACATATTTTTTTTCTCATTGCCAAAAGGTTACAAAAAAAATAATCTCGTACCGTTTATGTTTTGGATGACCGATTTACTTTGTAGTTTAGCTAAAGAGTGGATGAAATTATGTTAGGCGAGAGTGTACGAGATTTAATTTTGTATATTTTAAGTATACATTTTGTAGCTTAAATTGTCCGATTTAGCAGACATAAAAGTAATTAAGAGTATAGTCTTACTTTAGGTTGGTAAATAAGCAGTATAGTAATATCAGTGTAAGAAGGGCGTTCTTATTGATTTCTCTCTCGAGAATTAACATGATGTTGTCATTACAAGTGGTCGATTGGCACCTTATGTATAACATGTTGCCATTAATTTGACTAGTTGAAATATTACAACAAAATAGAAAACAAAAATAATAAAATTAATTCCGAAACTGGGGTTGAACTTGGTGTCTATTGATTTGTAGTCAAAAGCTCTCACAACAGGCCTAATGATCTTTTCTTCATACAAAGCTCTAATTGTTGTTATGAACTACTTGTAAGTTTTGTGGCAATTTTTGCTTATATGTATATCGATTTTGTTGAAAAATAAAAGTGATCACAGATTATTGTTGTTTTGGCCCTATCTCTTTTAGTTTCCAATATAAATGGACTTTTAAATTTTATGAAAAATAATCGATTTTTAATGAAAAATAAAAGTGATATGGAAAAATCTCAATTTTTGGAGGGAAATGAAAGTGATTACAGATTATCGTTGTTCTGGTTCCTAGCTCTTCTTGTTTCCAAAATAAATGGACATATTTTCACTAAAACAAATTGATTTAGGTGGAAAAAATATATTTTCGGTGGAAAATAAAAGCGATGGCAGATAATCGTTGTTTTAGACCTATTTCATATATTTATATAATAATTTTTGTTGAAAAAATCACAGTTTTTGGTAAGAAATAAAAAATTATCGTTGTTTTGACTCTATTTCTTCTATTTTCCATAATTGGACTTTTATATTTGGTATATGATCACTGATTATCGTTGTTTTCTATCTACCTCTTCTAGTTTCGAATATAAATGGACTTTTATCTTTTTACTCAAAAAACGATTTTTGTTGGGAAAAACTCACTTTTTGGTGGGAAATTGAAGTGATCACAGATTATCACTATTTGGCCCTATCTCATCTAATTTCAAAATTAAATTTTCACTCAAAATATCGCTTTTTAATGGGAAATAAATGCAATCACAGACTATTGTTGTTTTGGCCCTATTTCTCTTAGTTTCCAAGATAAATGGACTTTTATGTTTTCGGTCAAAACATCGATGTTAGGTGGAGTTTTTAGTTGGAAACAAAAGTGTTTATCGTTGTTTTGGCCTTATCTCTTCTAGTTTCTACGATAAATGGACTTTTTTATGTTTTAACTAAAAATATCGATTTTTGATGGAAAATGAAAGTGACCACAGATAATCGCTGTTTTGGCCCTGTATCTACTGGTTTCCAAGATAAATTAATTTATATATTTTCACAAAAATCGATTTTAAACGAGTAAGAGAGTTATATTCGGCCATGCCGAATCTTATATACCCACCATCAAATCATCCTTATTAATAAACTTTATCGAAGCAATTTCCTCATTTATTAGATCTATATTGAATTTTATCATCATATGTCAACATTAATATGAATATCAGGCTAATATTTGGAAGAGTGCCTTTAATAATGGTTTAAGTATAGACCGTGCTCTTCCGAATTAAAATATTAATTTATTTGGTCCAATTTTTATAGCCATAAACTGTTTTTTGTAAGAGTGTTTATATGGAGGGTAGAGTCAATTATGGAGCTATCTTCATCGGAAAATAATAATTATTAAACCGAATTTCATCTCTGTACTCGTATATTTAATTCAGTCATGAGGTTTAAAGTAAATTTTTGAAGGAAACCGATAATGGGGGGTTTGATCCGTTATCGACCCATCCTCATCAAATTCAGTTGAAAAATTTTAATTCCTATAAAACTACCGTAATTTGGAGCCATAGATAAGCGTTAAACTAATTTTCTGGAGTAAATCTTATATAAGGGTCAATTACTTATATAAGATCTTCATAAACTTACATAAATTATGTAATTTTCATTAATAATGGGAGTTGAAGTAATTTTCTGAAGTGTTAATTTATCAATCCATCTTCATCAATGTCGGTTGGAAGATTTCATTTCCAATAAAATTTGTTTATGTTGAATTTCATATATCTGGTCATATTTTAATGCCAGTAATGAGCGTTAAAGGCGCCCTTATACGGGGGTGGGGTCAATTATGGACCGATCCTCCTAAAATGTAGAACTATTTTTGTTCACACAAATATTGTTATGTCGCATTTTTGAGCCAGTAACGAGCGTTAAAATAATTTTCTAAAGGGGACCTTATATGGGGTCAATTATAGGCCGATACTCATAAATATCTGAAGAGGACATTTTTGCTCATACAAAACTTGTTTATGTGAAATTTCATCGCTGTAGTCATATTTAAGCGTTACAGCCAGTAATGAGCTTTACAGTCATTTTCTGAAGGTGACCTTATATGGTCCGATCCCCATAAAATTTGATAAAGAGTTTTTGGCTTGCACAAGACTTGTTTATGTAGAATATCACTGCTATAATCGCATTTTTAAATGAGCAATGAGCGTTAAAGTAATTTTCTGAAGGGGACCTTATAGGGGGGTAGGGTCAATTATAGTCTGATCCTCATAAAATTTAGTAGAGAGGTTTTGGCTCATACAAAACTTGTTTATGAAGAATTTCATCTTTGTACTCGAATAGCTGTAATGAGCTTTACAGTCATTTTCATTATATGGAGGGTAGGCTCAATTATAGACCGATCCCCATAAAATTTGATAAATAGTTTTTGGCTTGCACAAGACTTGTTTATATGGAATATCACTGGTATAATCGCATTTTTAAATGAGCAATGAGCGTTAAAGTAATTTTCTGAAGGGGACCTTATATGCGGGGTAGGGTCAATTATGGACCCATCCTCATAAGCCTTAAGAATATATATATAAACCTTTTTATGTCGAATTTTATTGCTATATATGCTTCTTAAGGTCAGATATGAGCATTAAAGTCATTTACTGAAGGGGCCCTTATATGGGGGATAGGGTCAATTATGGGCCTATCTTTATAAAATTTTACAAAGAGATTTAGGTTCCCATGAACATGTTATTAGCTGTAAAGTCATTTTCCGAAGGGGGCCTTATATGGGGGCTAGGCGAAATCGTGTACCGATTTTGCCCATTTTCAATACCAAACAAACTGCATCAACTGCATAAAGTACCAAACAAACTTTCAACCCGCTATTTACTTCCATTTGGACTCTATCGTGTTTTCAACAGACAGACGGACAGACAGACGGACGGGCATGGCTAGATCGTCATAGAATTTAATAAGGACCCAGAATATATATACTTTTATGGGTATTAGACGAATATTTCAATGTGTTACAAACGGAATGACAAAAACAATATACCGCCATCTTTTTTGATGGTGGGTATAAAAAAAATTTGAAGGGAAATAAAACGTTGTTTTAGCCTCATCGCTTCTAATTTCTAAGATAATGGACTTTTATGTTTTCACACAAAAATCTCAAGTTTTTTGTTGATCTCTGTCGGGGTAAATTACCATCTTATATTATTGTTTGATGATCAAATTACAGTCCCCTATTTTTCGCTAATACTTTGGGAGTCTATAATATATTTAAAATAAACGATTTCTATTGATTAGATAAAATTTCGAAAACAAGAACTCCCCCAACCGACTAACTGCTAGTGGTGGATCACCTTCGTTTTCCATTATTATATATCGTGGCTACAAGATATATAAGAAATTCATTAACTCCCCCAAAAAAGGAACCCTTTAACATTTGATCTAGCTCACTAACATTTTGAATTAACTTATATTATGGAGCCACCCTAGTATACACAAATTTGTTTTTTTTTTATCCACATAAATATTATAGAAATTTGAAAAAAAAAAAAAAAAAACACAAATATGATACCTGAGCATCAAATGATAAATGTTACAGAAGGAATGTAAACGTGGTCGCAATAAATATAGATCATATATAAAAATGTCTAACATAGACCACATTTTTAGTATATAAGGAAATGCTGTTTGTAAAATATGGATACATACATCAAAAAATAATGGCTTGCAGATGCAATTTGCATCAGAAATTTTTGCATACACATTAAGGTGGTTTTTCATCCAATTAATATACCCCCATCACCATTGTTATAGTTATATGAGTTAGTCATACCCCGTTTCGATGTAATATTAGGAAATATTCCTCTGAAACACAATAAAGTACATGTAGATGCATATATAGGAAGTATAGTCCTTATGATATTTCTATGATTTTTAAAAATCTTTTTTTTAATTCCATGTAAACTGTTGTCATTATGACTACTTTATAGTGTCATGCTTAAAATTATGATATATTCCTAATGTGTATACATAACTCTGCGTATCCATTTCCGTTAAGTATTAGTAATTGTTTGTAATAAACAAGTTTGTCTAAATAATGTTAATTAAATTTTCTTCTATCACGCACACTTATAACACAATAAATTAATTTCTCACAATCCAATTAACCTTAATTTAAATTAGGTTTTATGGTTATTTTAATTTATTACAAACATATTTATGATTAATTAAAATTGTGACGTAAATAAGATAACCTTTCGATCGAAATTTGTAAATAAGTATTAACATTTCACAAATAGTTATTGGTTGATTTATTAGTTTGGTAACAAAAAATTTGTTTATAAAATAACATATGTATAAGCCAGAGGTAAAATGATCTTCTTATATCCACCATCATTAAAGGTGGTTAGTACATAAGTATACTGATTTTGTCATTTCGTTTGTAACACATCGAAATATCGCGCATAGGCCCCATATATTCATATATACTGGGCCCTTATAAATCTATGACGATCTAGACATGTCCGTCTATCTATCTGTCTGTTGAAAGCATAATAGAGACCAGGACCTAAATTAAATTTTCCCCAAATATTCTACATTAATCCAAAATATTTGGTATTAAAAATTGACAACAGTGGGCCACGTAGCCCTAATGTACAAAAATGTATTTATATGTATGGATGTAACTATTGCCGATCAAACTGTCATAATTAGATTGTTTTCTAATAAAGATGATATTAGCAAAAGTTTAATATTTAAAGTGATAAAGAGTCAGTAATATTGTCAAAGCCAAGTAAAATAATTGAAGTCTTTTGTAAGTTTAAATTACATACTCGAATGATTTACACGGTTTATGAATATATGAACATTTTACACGATTTCGCTCTAATTAGATTTTAATAAGATGGAGGTATTGATTAATGTCGAAGTGCTTTACGTGAACACATGCCGTGTAGGCCTATATCACGGTGGTCTTTTTCAATCACTGGGTAAGCTTTGCCACCTGCGTGTAACAAGCACGAATTTCCGGTCCAGTATGCGTGCACTTTGCGATCTGACCATTGCCGTCAAGTTGCTTAACTTCAGAGATGCAAAAACATCACTTCCGTTTACAACCACGCAGATGGGATGGCATTTGTTGAGTCGGCAACAGCACCAAGAGACGTAACTGGTAGACCGCAGTATGAATTCATCAAATAAGCCGAGACTTTGTTCTTACTCACAGTGACACACTGTGGTTACTCTGGTATGTGACATAGTTTACTCTGAACATACCCAGCACACTTCTCATTTATCCGACACACTCATAAGAGAACAACATACGACAGACTCACTCTAGATATGCGGGCGGGCAAGTTCCGTATATCCATACATTCATCCTGCATAATATACAGTTAACACCAACTCATTTCCAACGTTTAGTCCACAGTCACTCCTCTGTGACGTATCTGTTGTCATTCGGCAACAGTACCGAACTTATCCCGAAATATAGATTTCACCGTGCATCAGTCTTTTAACCGCAATTTACGCTTCCCACGAATTTGGATTTAAACCACAGCCACTACGTGGATCCCGAAGGAACCTCAACCAACTGAGCAGCCAGGGCAACTGGCCACCCGTATGATTATGTGGTTCTGTGGTTAGACCCCATGTCAAATCATACCAAGGACTAGTCGAGGAGTGAAGTGACATCAACAGTTTATAGTCCCGGAAGACTAGAGGTACTGGTAGCAATACATTAAGAAAACATTCCCCGGGTGATGGTTTAAGATAGGGGTATATTAGTTTTGACATTTCGTATATATATTTTGGGTTCTTATTACATTCTAAGACGATCTTGCCATGCCGGTCTGTCTGTCTGTTTAAAACACGATAGGGTCTGAATAGAAAATTCTGTACGGCCTCATTTTAAGACGATCGTTCTATAATTGACCGTACCCTCTCATATAACTATAACCTCAAAAGTCCTATTCGAATAGACGGACAGACGCATTATACACTTCCAACAATAGTAATATAGGGTATCAAAATCATAGTAAGCAAGTTACATGTTTTAGCGTTAGGCGTATAAGTTTCGACACCACTGTATATAACAATTCTATTTAATTTTTTCCAATAGAATTCATTAATTTTGCATTTTAAAATGATTTTGTAATAATCTCCAACCAAAACTTTAATACATGTATAAATTTTTGATAATTTAAAGATTTTCCACGAATTTTCTATTACTTATTATGGCTTTTTTGATTTTCCAGCTTATGTGAATAATAAAAAGATTTTCCAATGTACAATACTTTATTTTTTGTGAAAAAAATGTTTTACGAACAACTGATGTTACAGCAACAAAAGTTAAATAAATAGTTGATTGTAAGAAGGAAAAAAAAAAACGGAAAAACAGGAAACATCATTTCAAATCTATTTGCAATGCAAAATTGAATTCAATGTGAGTTCTACGACTGCAACCAAACCATACACTGCTACACAACTACTACCTTACAGAGATTGTTAATAGAAAAGAAATAAATAAAATAAATAATACATACATAAGTACATATAAAGTATAAACAGTACGAAAAAGGAACTGCTTGATTACTTTTTAAAGGACAGATTAGTTGAGGAAAAAAAAGGAAACTCAAACGAAAGATGTTTCCGTTTTCTTCAAATAAAACTGTGGCATCCAAGATTAGCGGAAACATGTTGAGTAACATTGTGCTGAATAAATTCATTTAAAGTTTTCTTTTTTCTATTTTTTTTTATGAATTTTGTTTCATTTTTTATGCAATAAAACTACTTTTTAAATTGATATTAATTATATACCATCCACAAATATTAGTTTGTCATTTCATGTGTAATACATTGAAATATTTATCTGAACAAATTATATACATATATTGTAGGGACTGCGTCGATCGGACCATAATTGTTCATATCTCATGATGAAATATTAATTGAAATAAAGGACCGATTTCAACCGAAATCCGTTCTTGGGCCAAAATTATAACGCATACCAAATTTGATGGATTTATCTTTAAAATTGCAAAAACTACATGGACTGATGGAGGACAAACGGACAGATGGACAGAAGGGGGACGAACGGACAGACGGACATGGTTTAATCTACTCAGAAAATGATTCTTAGTCGATGGGTATACTTTAAGGTGGATGTAGGACCAATATTTTTGTTTTCAATTTCAAATAGGGGTAGTAATGCTCGACAAAAAATATTTTTAACTCAATGAAAGTTGACATAAGTTTGTGCCCTGGTTCCGTTGCCAATACTAATATGGCTGCTATTCAATTCAATAAATTAAATTTACTTAGTTGTCCTTTAGAATTCAAGGTTTTCATTTAACTAAGAGTTATTTCATGTTTTTCTTTTTTTCTTTTTAAGAAAAACTGTTACTTTTTTGAAAATAATCAAACGAAATATACGAACCTAATTTAACAAAAATCTTGCAATATTTTTTCATCTCTATTTTGAAATATTTAACTCTCATTGCTAGCAATTAAATTAGAATAGAATTGCAACAGATATACGTATATGTAAAATAGTTGAGTAGAATATTACAATAACAATGATTGTGTACGAAGGCAGAGTAATAAGATCGGTTAAAATTTAGATTTATTTGACTAAATGTTAAGCATGTAAAACATATGTTTTTATTTACGCCATATAAGATATTTGTAATACAGTCAATAATTCTGTATCACCCATCGTAAATATTCCATAGAGTGAAAAATAGTTAGATTATCGCATGTTTTACTATCGTCATTTTTACAATTCTCAGGCAGCTATTGTTTGTATTGATGTTGCTACGAGTAACAGTATTACATTCATATTACTGTATAAAAACATAGTTGCATGTGCTTCCATTATTCACTTGTTTGTACCACCGAACAACACAGCCTGGTCTGTTGAAATGCAATTTTCCTCTGCAGCAACCGCTACTCTTGTGTCTCATTAGTTTGTATTGGTTTAAAAACCTACAAAGAGAGTAAAAGGGCACGAAGACGAAGTTGGAAAAATAATGAAAAGGACATGAAAATTTTTTTTAAATCTCTGTAGGATTTACATATGTATAAGTAGCAAGTAATGCCATTGAAATGGAAAGTACTATGTATTGGTGAGAGCTAGTTATCAGCTATTTACTAAGTTCATGTGAATGCATACAGTGATAAGCAAAAGTGAAGTGACAGTAATGGAATTTTATAAAACCCTACTATCAATACTCTTAAAAGGAATAGTTTAATTAAGGCACGATCCACATATAATTTGGTGGAGATTTTGGCTCCTACAAAACTTACTTCTGTGAAATTTCATCGCTGTACTCGTGTTTTTAAGCCAGTAATGAGCGTCAAAGCAATTTCATTAATGGGACCTTATATGGATTATATCAATTAAATATTTTGGCTTCTAAGAAACTTACTTCTGTCGAATTTCTTTGCTATAGTCGTATTTTCACGCCAATAATAAGCGTTAAAGTCATTTTCTGAAAGGGACCTTATATGGACGGTAGGGTCAATTATGGACCGATCCACATAAAATTTGGTGGAGAGATATTGGCTCTCATGAAACTTATGTGTGTCGAATTTTTAAGCGAATAATCAGCATTATAGTCATTTTCTAAAGGGGAACTTATATGGGGGGTAGGGCCAATTATGTTCCTATGTCCACCATATTTCAGAATTTCATTTCGAAAGTCAAAAAACTGACTTGTGCGAAATTTTGTGGCATTTGCTTCATAAACAACGAATTTGTGAATGTTTGAAGCTTTTTACACAATATTCCGGGGGTTCATTGTATGGGGGCTATATGAAATCGTTGACCGATTTTGCTAATTTCTGATCAATAAGAAATATTTTGGGAAAATTTCATCTCAATATCTCTTTTTTTTTTTTGTGGACGCTATCGTGCCAACTACAGACAGACGGACAGACAGACGGACAGACAGACGGACGAATATAGCTAGGTCGTCTTAGAATCTAATGAGGTCCCAGAATATATATACTTTATGGGGTCTGTGAACAGTATTTCGATGTGTTACACACGGAATGACAAAATCAATATAACCAATATATACCCCCATATTTTTTCATGGTGGGCATAAAAATGCGCCTGTAACAACCAATTAAGAAATTTATCTAAAAATAATATTTAAATGTGTTGAATCTAAAGAGTTATAGCGAATAGGTTAAACAACTTACAAACAAATGTGATTATATATAAATATATATATACATTAATTGTAAATAAAATGTACAATTGTAAAAAATACCTTTTATTATGAAGATGAAAAGATAAATTAAATAAACCTTTTATACATAAGTGGTAGTATGGAGGCATGATGATGGTAGACAAACGAATGTGTGTTTTAAAAGATGATTCCATTTCATCACATTCCACATTTGTTACAATCCATACACACTATATACATTTTTATTCTCTGTATTTTCTTTAACTCATGCAAATAACTAAAATGGTGTAAACGTTTAAAACTGAATACTAACAGTTTTAAACGTTTACACCATTTTTATATTAATATTCAGGGATATTTTATTCATATTCCCCCATTTTGTAGAGGATATGTTCACGATAATATTTTAATTTATATATTTTTATTCGTTGGTGTATGGTTGAATATTTAATAAATTCATAAATGAATGTAAACATGTGTAAAATATCTTGATGAAAATACCAAATTAAAAACATGTAATTTAAAACTCTTAGCGAATTTATCTCAAAAACTGGTTAATTTTCATTGTGACTATTTACTAACTACCGCTTAAAATAATTTCTTTTATTCTGAATTACTTTCTTTAAATATTTCGTTATTTGTAATATTGATCCTCAACTGCACGAGAGGTTTCACACAAGATGTATAAATGAAATTTCTTAACTTTTATTTGATTGGTCAACAAAACATACATATAAGTATTCGGTGCCAACAAATTATTTGCCGTCAAAAAGTCGAATAAATATTTGACCGAATTTTTTTAGGTTCCTTTTCAATTGATGTACTTTTACAATTTTTTTTTCATATGACATTACAAAATAAACAAGTGAGAATGTTATATTCGGCTGTGCCGAATCTCATATACCCACCATCAAACCGTATGCCTTAAAAGGAATGCTCCCCTATAAACATCAGGGTGATATTACTCATCAAATTAACTGAAGAGGACCTTATATGAGAGATAGGGTTAATAATTGACCGTTTTTCATAAAATTTTTTTAGACCAATTTTGGTTCATACAAAACATCTTTACATTGAATATCACTTTCCGCACGAAATTCGGTAGGAAGATTTACGTCCCAATAAATGTTTCTTATATAAAATTTCATAACTGTTCACGTATTTTTAAGTCAGCAAAGATCGTTAAAGTTATTTTCTTATCGACCGATCCTCAATACATATGTGTGTCGAATTTCATAGCTTTTCTGTATTCTGTATTTTTAAGCCAGTAATGATCGTTTAAGTAATTTTTTGAAGGGCACCTTTTATGGGGAGTAGGGTTAATTATAGACCGATCCTCATAAATTTTGGTAGGGAGACTTTGAATCATACGAAACTTATTTATGCCGAATTTCATCTGCGTACAGTCGTACAGATATGCCCATTAAAGCTGTTTTTCGGGAATACACTTGTATGAGGGCTATCCGAAAACGTTGCCTATTTTCAATACCAAATAAACCTTACCTATAGGGAATATTTGTGGAAAATTTCAATACTCTATCTCGTTTCTTTCGGACTCTATCGTGCTTTCAACAGACAGACAGACGGACGGACTGACGGACGGACAGACATGGCTAGATGGTCTTAGAATTTAATAAGGACCCAGAATATGTATACTTTTGTGGGTCTATGACCAATATTTCGTTGTGTTACAAAGGGAATGACAAAATCAATATACCCCCCAGCTTTTTGATGGTGGGTATAAAAACGAAAAGTACTTTATGTAGACCTAATCATTTTCATTTCATCTAGTTTTGTATCGCAGAAGAGCACAATTTGGTAAAAAAAAATCAAATACAAATAAAACACGTTTTTTATTTAATTTGGTTTCAAATGACATTTCATGGTAGACAAACTCGTAGTATTAGACAGTAACACAGTGTCACTTGTATGTATATTTTTTCTGCAGATAAACATACATATGCATTTAAACATAAAGCTGATTGAAAAATGCAATAGACCAAATTTGGCTTCTTAGACTTTAAAAATAACTTGATTTGGAAAAAGAAAAATGTTTGCAAATGTTTAAAAATTAAGTTAAGCGAGTGGCCTCCGGTAGGTTAGTGGTTAGTGCTTTGATCAAACGTATGAGAGAAATATGAAAACTTTTATCGCTCTTTAAATTTTCTTGATAATAAATATATGTACATTAGGGTGGCCCCATTTGTATGGAGGAACAATTAGGTATCAATGTTCCCAACTAAAATTAAAGTTTAATTAATTCTAAATTTTGTCCTGGCTTCAATGTCCTTTTTTGAGGTTTTTATAGTTTTTTGATATTTTTTCCAAAGGAAAAATATGAAATATTGGTATCACTAGAAAGGTCCTTAAGAGATGCTTTAAATTGCATATCAGAAATTTTTGTGTAACAGCAAAAGTAATCGAAATTTTCTAATTTTTCGGGAAATTTAAAAATTTTTTAAATTTTAACACAGATGAAATAAATTTAATATAATTCGTTGAAATTAATTCATAATAATCCTCAATAAAATCTACGGAAACCGTTTTTCCCGTTTTTCAAATTCAATGTAGATAGAAGTTTATTTGAATTTATAGACCCATATGTACGCTACCAAAATTTTGAAACACTTTTTATAAAATAAATGTAAAGCTAATGAAAATGCCCGTATATATATGTACATATTATGTACGTTAGATAAATATAGCTAGCACTATACCGGGGAGAATATAGGATTTGAAATATTTAAATAAAATAAATTTAGAATATTTCTATTACTTTTCGAAAAACAGAGAAAACCATTTCTGTGAAATTATATCATTTTTGTAATGAAATAATTTCGATTAGATAATTCTATGTAAAAATTTGAAAAAATTAAATATTTTCCGAAAAATTACGATATTTGTAATAATTTTGGAGTTGTTTACAAAATTGTGTTATGTTATTAAAATCGTCTACCAAAGACCTTTCATATGATACTAAATTTGCATATGGTTTATTTGCAAGAAATATGATAAAAATCATAACAAGTAAGAGTGTTATATTCGGCCATGCCGAATCTTATATACCCACCATCAAATCATCCTTATAAATAAACTTTGATATTATCGATCTATGTTGAATCATATGTCGATATTATTATGAACATCAGGGAAATATTTGGAAGAGGGAATTTAATAAAGGCTTAAGCATGGATCGTGCTTTTCCGAATTAAAAATATTAATTTAGTTTGATCCAATATTTATAACCAGTAACGAGCGTTACAGTCACTATCTGAGGGGGACCTTATATGGAGGGTGGGGTCAGTTATAGACCGATCCCCATAAAATGTGATAAATAGTTTTTGGCTAGTACAAAACTTGTTTACGTAGAATTTCACTGCTGTAATAGCATTTTTGAGTCAGTAATGAGCGTTAAAGTAATTTTCCGAAGGGGACCTTATAGGGGGGTATGGTCAATTACAGACTGATCCTCATAAAATTTATTGAGAGACTGTAGCTAATACGAAAATTGTTCATGTCGTACTCAGTACTCACAGTTTTAAGCTAGTAATGAGCTTTAAAATCATTTTCTGAAGGGGACCTTACAAGGGGGATAGGGCTTATTAAGGACCGATCCTTATAAAATTTAATAAAGAACTTTTGGCTCACACAAAACTAGTTTGTGCCTTAAAGTCATTTTCTGAAGGAGACCTTATATGGGGGGTAGGATCAATTATGGACCCACCCTCATAAAATTTAAGAAAATGATTTTAGTTCCTATACAAATTTTTTATGTCGAATTTTATTGCTATATATATGCACATATGTTTCTTAAGGTCAGAAATGAGCATTAAAGTCATTTTCTGAAGGGGACCTTGTATTGGGGATAGGGTCAATTATGAACCGATCCTTATAAAATTTTACGAAGAGATTTAAATTCTTATAAAACATGTTTGTGCCGAATTTCATCGCTATGATGCTTTTCTTAGCCAGTCATGGGCGATAAAGTCATTTTCTGAAGGGGACTTTATATGGGGGGTAGGGTCAATTATGGACCGATCCTTATAAAATTATATGAAGAGATTTATGCTCCTATAAAACATGTTTGTGCCGAATTTCACCGCTATTGATGCTTCTCTTAGCCAGTTATGGGCAATAAAGTCATTTTCTGAAGGGGACTTTATATGGGGGGTAGGGTCAATTATGGGCTTATCCTTATAAAATCCCACGGAAAGATTTATGTTCCTATAGGACATGTTTGTGCCGAATTTCACCGCTATTGATGCTTCTCTTAGCCAGTTATGGGCGATAAAGTCATTTTCTGAAGGGGACTTTATATGGGGGGTAGGGTCAATTATGGACCGATCCTTATAAAATTTTACAAAGACATTTATGTTCCCATAGAACATGTTTGTGCCGAATTTCACCGCTATTGATGCTTATCTTAGCCATTTAGGGGCGATAAAGTCATTTTCTGAAGGGGGCTTTATATGGGGGCTAGGCGAAATTGTGGACCGATGTTGCCCATTTTCAATACCAAACAAACTGCATCAACTAGAAGTATCTGTGCAAAATTTCACCTCGCTAGCTGCTTGCATTTGGACTCTATCGTGTTTTCAACAGACAGACAGACAGACGGACAGACGGACAGACGGACGGACATGGCTAGATCGTCTTAGAATCTTATAAGGACCCAGAATATATATACTTTTATGGGTCTTAGACGAATATTTCAATGTGTTACAAACGGAATGACAAAAACAATATACCCCCCATCTTTTTTGATGGTGGGTATAAAAACCTTAAATAAGGACCTTTGAACCAACTCACCAAACATTGAAGTCAGGACAAAAATTTAGAGAAATGGTATCTTAGAATGAACTAGATTTTCATTATCGGTGGGAACATCATCCACCCATTTTGGGGCCACCCTAATGTACATGCATACATACACATGTACATACGTCTAGTAATTGCCATAAATATTAAAAACTGCAATAAATTGAACATAAATATATATTTGTAGCATATTTTTAGGATGGTTTAATTTAATAATTATTTCCACATGCACGTATGATGAATAACATTTTATCTGTTGTCTCTGGATATAAAGTATACGCCACATTACAAAATTCTTGAAAACCATAGATTTTTGAATATAAAATCTCCTTTAAAATAATTTTAGTACAAAAATACTAAAATATATGCAAAAAAAAAAAAAAATTACAAATTGTATTGACATTTTTGTAACAATGTCTATTTATTTGATATTTTTATCATTAAAGTGCCACAAGCTAAATATTGTTCAGTGATACTGTATCAATTGTTAAATGTTGGTGGTACTATTACTTATAATTTTTTAAATTCATATTACATTTGTTTAAGCTTATATGCGAAAATAATTATTTGGTGGTTACTTTCTGTGGATTTCAAAAAATTTTTTATAGCCACAATATTGATACTTAGAAGTTATTAAAACGTATAGAAGACTGCGACGAGTAACTTCCTACTTTGAACATAAAATTAAATTTATAATAAAAAACTTTATCTATTGCTTCACAATTTCCTTTTGTTTGCATTCGCTAACTTTTATAAATTTTAGCTTGAAAAATTGTTAGAAAGTATAACTACAAATTTATAAGAAATTATTATTTTTGTTATTTGTTTTCCTCTATCTTTCAAATAACATAAAGATTATCATGTTGGTTTTCTTACAAAACTTACATTTAAAGGTTTTAGACTCACACACACATACATATATATGTATGTATGAGTCTGCAATTGTATAATGTTTTTTTTTTTTGTGTAATTTATGTGTAATATGTTTGTAGTTCTAAATGTGTGTATAAATTTGTGTGAGAAACAAACAGCAGATAGTTAAGGGAAAACTTAAACCATGAAAAAGCATTAAAAGTTTAAACCACACAGCAATCGAATTTCTAACACTTACAGGAAATTGAGCATTTTTGCGCTTCAAAAATTTATTCGTAATTTATGGCTTTCAATTTGTTGTAATAGAATAAAATGTTTGCAGCATAAATCGTCGTAGTTGTACCATGAATGCAAATTTCGTTTAATATAATTAGGATTTCAATGTTAATTGTGAGATGTTAAATTTTTGGTTTAAATTTGTATTTTTTTAAACTAACTAACTAACTAACTAACTAACTAACTAACTAACTAACTAACTAACTAACTAACTAACTAACTAACTAACTAACTAACTAACTAACTAACTAACTACTAACTAACTAACTAACTAACTAACTAACTAACTAACTAACTAACTAACTAACTAACTACTAACTAACTAACTAACTAACTAACTAACTAACTAACTAACTAACTAACTAACTAACTAACTAACTAACTAACTAACTAACTAACTAACTAACTAACTAACTAACTAACTACTAACTAACTAACTAACTAACTAACTAACTACTAACTAACTAACTAACTAACTAACTAACTAACTAACTAACTAACTAACTAACTAACTAACTAACTAACTAACTAACTAACTAACTAACTACTAACTAACTAACTAACTAACTAACTAACTAACTAACTAACTAACTAACTAACTAACTAACTAACTAACTAACTAACTAACTAACTAACTAACTAACTAACTACTAACTAACTAACTAACTAACTACTAACTAACTACTAACTAACTAACTAACTAACTAACTAACTACTAACTAACTAACTAACTAACTAACTAACTAACTAACTAACTAACTAACTAACTAACTAACTAACTAACTAACTAACTAACTAACTACTAACTAACTAACTAACTAACTAACTAACTAACTAACTAACTAACTAACTAACTAACTAACTAACTAACTAACTAACTAACTAACTAACTAACTAACTAACTAACTAACTAACTAACTAACTTTACTACCCAGTAAAAACTTTCATTCGATATATCCGAATATAACAAACACACTCACTTGTTTAAGTTCCTGTTGTAGACCATGTACCATTGTTGACATTTTAGTTCCTTAAAATAAAAGTACCAAAAATAAAATATATGCAAACTTACAGACGTAAAATTTACTACCCAGTAAAAACTTTCATTGCCATGTAAGAAGCTAAAATGCTAAAATTTACTTACACAATAGCATTTTAAGTCATTATTTTAACACGCATGAAAAAAACGTACACAGCTTCTATATCTTCATTGGAAAGATCACTAATGAATTAGAAAGTATTTATGTAACGCATATAAAACGCACTTTATTAGACAACTTCTATGTAATCCAGACAATATTTAATAGTCATTGAAAAGTATGTTGTTATGTAAGTAATTACAATTGAAAGCCATTACCTAGTCTTTGCTGGGTATTTTTTGGATGAGATGAATATAAAAATTATAGAAAATATTATTTCATAACTTTTGTTCAATTGTTATGTAAATTTTTTTCTGGTACTTAGGAATAAGAAGTATGTATTTCAATATAATGCTTATTAAATAAAGGTAATCGTTAGAGTGTTCCTAGTAAGTATAATATTTTTAAGAAATATAAATTTCTTATTATGCCGATTTGTACCTACCATGAGAATATATTTTTTATTTAATACAAGACTAGCATAATTCAAAATTCGGTATTACTTAAGTGTAATTTGTTTAAAAGTGATTTGAGAAATAGGAAATTGTAGTAAAACATTTAAAGCCGTAACGTTTTTTTTGGATTATTTCAGTATTGTAGTAAATGAGCAATAAATATATATTTGTACTTGAACCGAAATAACTTTTGGAGCGCTGAAAATTCTTATAGAAAGTAGAATGTAAAAGAAAACCTAAGGTACTGAGTTACCCAAGTACTAGTTTAAATCAAAGCAAGGTGTCATACAAATGTTCTATCACGTCTTAAAATTAAAGTTAACCCAAATAGTTCTCAATTTTTGTGCGGACCTGCCTTTATCACACAGTTTCCAAATGTGTATTAAATGCGTCTTCTTTCTAATCATGTGCGTTTCTCTTTTTATGGAACATCTCCTTCTTTTTTAGATTTTCTTTATATGTATGTATTTTTGCTTTGAATTTTCAATCCAATGATTGTTTTGTTGATATTTTTTTTTTACAAAATATTAAGGTAGATCTTATATAAATGAAACGTTTTAGAATTAATTATTGTACTTTTTGGATTATGATTGATTATTTCTTTTACTAATGAAAGTAATTGTGGGTCGATTTCTTAATTTTAATTGGAATAAACACAAATTAAAGTAATAATAATGAAATTGGATATTAATATTTCATACATGGAAATCAATTTTGGAATTATACTTCTTCATCCGTAAGGACTTAACAAAACTAAAACAATAACTAATTTCTTATTTTTGGTATAATCCTAATATTTGTATGTCTGTACATTAGGGTGGCCCCAACATGGAAGTTGTTGATGTTCCCACCGAAAATTAAAATTTAGTTTATTCTAAGATACCATTTCTCTAAATTTTTGTCCTGACGTCAATATTTGGTGAGCTAGTTCAAAGGATAAAAAGGTCCTTTTTTAAGGTTTTTATGATTTTTATCATATTTCTTGCAAATAAACTATATGCAAATTTAGTATCATATGAAAAGTCTTTGGTAGACGACATAACACAATTTTGTATACGATTCCAAAATTAGTACAAATGTCGTAATTTTTCGGAAAATTTTTAAATTTTTCCAATTTTTACATAGAATTATTTAAAGTAATTAATTGAAATTATAACATTGTAAACCTGATATAATTTCACCGAAGTGGTTTTTTCTGTATTTCGAAATTTGATATGTTTTGTATTTTATTTAAATATTTTAATCCTATTTTCTCCCCAGTATTGTGCTAGCTATATTTATCTAACGTACATAATATGCATATCCGTATACTCGCATCTTCATTAGCTTTACATTTGGTATATAACACTTTATGATTTCATTTCATTATAGATCATATTTTTCAGTTTATCCTTAAAAAAGGACCTTTTTATCCTACTTGTTTGTTATGCTTGCTTTGTTAATAACGGTTTGTATTTTGTTGTTTAGATTATTTTGCAATGTGAAAAAAACTGTTTCCGTAGAATTTATTGAGGATTATTATATATTTCAACGAATTATATTAAACTCGTCTGTGTAAAAATGTAAAAAATCTGAAAATTTCCCGAAAAATTAGAAAATTTTGATTACTTTTGCTGTTACATAAAAATTTCTGATATACAATTTAAAGCGTCTCTCAAGGGCCTTTCTAATGATACCAATATTTTATATCTTTCCTTTGGAAGAAATATGAAAAAAAAATCATAAAAACCTCAAAAAAGGACCTTTTTATCCTTTGATCCAGCTCACCAAATATTGACGCCAGGACAAAAATTTGAGAAATGGTATCTTAGAATCAATTAAACTTTAATTTTAGTTGGGAACATTGACACTTTATTTTTCCTCCATTTAAACGGGGTCACCCTAATGTACATACATATATATGTATAGTTTTATCTATTTCTGTGAATTTATTTATTTATTTGTATGTTTTCCTTTTTAAGAAGAAACTGTGCAAAGAATTACAACGTAATCCTGTGTAAGAAATGTCTGAAATTTATAAAGGAATTGAGCATGTTTTTATTTTACTATATATTTTTAGTTTTTGTTTTTATACCCTACACCACTTCAGTGGGGAGGGTATATTGGGTTTGTGCTGATGTTTGTAACGCACAATAATATTGGTCCTATACCCTCCTTAAAGTATACCAATCGGCTCAGAATCATTTTCTGAGTCTATTTAGCTACGTCCGTCCGTCTATCCGTCCGTCTGTCCATGTAAACCTTGTAATCAAACTACAATTCACCTATCCCCCATACAACTGAATCCCCGAATAGGGCTTGTAAACCTTTTAATCAAACTACAGGTCGCAATTTTGAAGATAATTCAATGAAATTTTGCACATGATCTTCTATTGTCCCAGAAACGAAGGCTATTGAAAATCGTTAACATCGGTCAATTTTCTCATCTAGCCCCCATACAACTGAACCCCTGAATAGGGCTTGTAAACCTTTTAATCAACTTGAGGTCGCAATTTTGGAGATAATTCAATGAAATTTGGCACATGATCTTTTATGGTACCGTAAACGAAGCCTATTGAAAATGGTTAACATCGGTCCATTATTTCACCTAGCCCCCATACAACTGAACCCGCCGAATAGGGCTTTTAAACTTTGTAATCAAACTACAGGTCGCAATTTTGGAGATAATTCAATGAAATTTGTCACATGATCTTTTATGGTACCGTTGACGAAGCCTGTTGAAAATAGTTTACATCGGTCCATTATTTCACCTAGCCCCCATACAACTGAACCCGCCGAATTGGGCTTTTAGGTTCATAATTATGTTTAATATACTCATATCTCGACAAAAAGCTGCAAAAACCAAATTCTATACCCTAACGAATTCCATAATAATAGGTGGTCCTCATATGACCCTAGCCCCTATGAAAAGCCCCCATCAAAATTTCACTTAAATGTCCACAATTCAACAATAATCGGCTTAAGTATGTATGTATATATGAGGCAAGGTACAACTCTATTTAAATGCTTTATTATGGCAAATAAATCACATTATATTTTTGTCAAAGGTGTAGGGTATTATATGGTCGGCCTCGCCCGACTATAATTTCTTACTTGTTTATTTTTCCGTTTATATTTGAACAACTTTTAAATAGAAAATGGAATAAATTTGCAAATAGAATTGCATTCAAGCATTACAATAAAGCATTTGTGTTTTTTCATATCTTATTATTTTATATCCAAATACATTTTTCTTATTTTATTGAAAATTGTAAATTTAAGATATATATGAAGAAAAAATTAAGTAGTACTCCCAGTAAAATATTTAATTTAATAACTCTTAAAAAAATATATTTAAAACTAATGCTCATCTAAGCATAAAAATAAAATATATTTATATTAGTAAAAAATTTCCTTTGGCAATTTAGCAATTTTAAATAACTAAAATACTTTTTTGTTACATATACGAGTATTCTCATATTGTTATCTATCAGAAGGTGATATTTTAAAAACTACCAACCACAAGGATGAAACGTACAAGCGAAAAGTGATAAGTAGCTAAAATTTTCTAATAATAATTTTTATATAGTTCTATGTTCCCAATAATAGTGAACATCTGCCCCTTTCAGGAAAATAGCCATTTTATTATCTACTAAATGTTATGAAGATGAGTACTCATATGACTTCCCAGCACCCCTATAAGTTCCACTTCGTTAACTCATAACTGATTAAAGAATATCAGTGAGAACCTACCCCTCTAAGATTCCACATAGCCAAATATGACACGCTTACTTATTATGATCATAAGTATTTTATACAACATTCATATGAATGTATATTACGATGACACCAAAACGAATAAAAGCTAAAACCCTTAAATGGGACCTTTTCAACTTTTGATTCAGTTCAACAAATATTGGCCCAAACACAAACATTTTAGAAACGTTATCGTAGGATAAACCAAGCTTTTATTTTCTTTGGGAACATCAGTACCTCATTTTTCCTCCCTAAAGCGGTACCATCCTAATGTATAAGTCTTTGTAAGTCTAGTAATAGTTTAAACCATAGGTTGTACTGTCGTTTGATAAGTGATAAATTTATTGGTATACATATTCATATTCGAATAACCGTGTATCCATTACAACATAGTTATATACGTTCAAGAACTATTGATAAAATATAAGCCACATAAAATATATAGTGAAAAATTTATATGTGTTAGTGACTTATAGCATAGTGATAATTTTTTTCTTTTTCAAAACATATTTTCTTGGATTATATTACTTCCTTTGTGTATGTTATATGAACACATACATATGTATGTATTTGCTGCTTGGACCTTTTGTTAGCTATTTAACAATTTTATAGCTAAAGGTTAGCTAGCTGGTCATAATACACTTATTTATACGTACATGTGTTAATGACCAAAGGATAAGCATACTTTTTGTGTATGTGTGACCGTATATTTATATATGTATGTATAGCATTATACAGTTTAATGGTCCTTTACTAAATATTATATTTACTTTATGTACAGACATACATCTAGATATACCCATAGTAAAAATAAGGATAAACAAACACATATTTATCGTAAAACACTTAGGAGAAACCATCATATAAATTTCAACAACCACAACCAACATTGGGATATATGTACATACATATTTGTATATTCCATGGAAAAAACTTAACATACTGTATGGACTTTTGATATATAAATACATTATTAACATCTATTACTATAAATAAGTGTTAGATTTTTATTAGGCATACAATGAGCATTACATTAATTTTAAAATATATTTTGTTTTATTACATATAAATACGCAACCATTGAATCACAAATAACAGGTATTTTTTGAAGCACAAATAATTCGAGAAATTACAATTGAGGATCTTACCGATCCTTTAGAAACACCACCAAACTAAACTTTAGAAACATATTGTAAAATTTATAGCTGTAGTTATGGTCGGTCAAGCCTGCCTATTACTCGAAATATCTATTGTGTAGGATAATAAAAGCATAGTGTAAATTGTTTGTCCTTTCGAATTCATTACAAGCTTAATGTCGAAGAGTTTATAAATGAAAAACAAGTAAGAAATTATAGTCGGACGAGCTTATAATACCCTATACCTGTTACAGAAATAAAATCTGATTTAGTTTTCATAATAAAGCATTTAAGTTGAAATGTACATTGGCTCAGATATATTTAATTTATTGTTGAATAAAATTGTAGACATTTAAGACAAGTTTTAAAGGAAGCTTTGTATAGGGCCTAGGGCCAAATGAGATCATATAATTATAAAATTTATGAGGGTTATCAAGGTTAGTATAGAACTTGGTTTTGCCGCTTTTTGTCGAGATACGAGTATATTAAACATAATTATGAACTTAAAAGCCCTATTCGGGGGTTCAATTGTATGGGGGATAGGTGAAATAATGGACCGATGTTAACCATTTTCAATAGGGGTCGTCTCCGGTATCATAGAAGATCATGTGTTAAACTATATTAAATTATCTATAAAATTGCGACCTGTATTTTGATTACAAGGTTTACAAACCCTATTCGAGGGTTCAGTTGTATGGGGCTAGATGAAATAAAGGACTATTAACAATAGGCTTCGTCTCCGGTACCATAGAAGATCATGCGTAAAATCTTCAAAATTGCGACCTGTAGTTTGATTACGGACAGATGGACGGACATAGCTAAATCAACTCAGAACTTTAAGGAGGGTATCGGACCAATATTATTGTGTGTTACAAACATCAGCTCAAACCCAATATACCCTCCCCACTAAAGTGGTGTAGGGTATAAAAAATGTAAAAAACGTCAGTGGACATAGGGATTAATTATAAACAATAGGGTGAGTCGAAAATACCTTTTTCGCTTAGAACAACTTCTAACAGCCAAATCATGTTGTATTTCAGCGCCAAGTAGAAGTATGTAAAATATCGCTCAACTCAATTTCTAACACAAAAACAACCCTAATATACATATACATACATATGTATCATTTACATTCTTTTTTGTCTGATTTGTAAAGTACATATTACCTAGAGTGTATATGAACTGGAATACATAGTTAATACTTATGTATGTTTTTAAATTAATATATGTAGATAATACTAAACAGGTACTTGGTTTGTAAAGTGATATTATGTTAAATACTATAAACTTATACAAATATTTGACATTAGTTGTATGTTAAGTTCCATTAGTTTAGTTCACAAACAATTTACCTTTCATATTTGTATGCTAATAGATTATTGCTAATACAAGAGTCTACGGTTAGTTTTTTGTTCATAAATATAATAAGGCTTTTAGTTTTAATATATTTTGAGATATAAGATTAGTAAATATTTATATAATTACCCCTTTATTCACAAACAAATGTTTATAAAACAAAATTTCCATACAAAATCTAATTTACAAACCGTTTATAAAATAAAAATTTTGTTTATGAACAAGGGGGTTAGAATAAAATTCTACAAAAGTAATATACACATATTTTTCCATTACTTAGAAACTACTAAAATATTTCGAATTAATTTTATGGCCAAACATATTGTCTTTAAAATGGTGTAAATAATACATTTCACATCCAAAAGTTTAAAGATCAAAGATCAGTGAATATAATTCAATGTCAGATATATCAGATAGCATCGTGTTAAAAATTATAAAAGGTTTACATAAAAGTGATAAAATTATAATGAAAATTTTACGACGAACAAATAGTTCTGGAATTGTTAGCCAAAACGAAATTTAAATCATGTTTTGTATACAAAATCGCATGAATAATTCAGTTTATATGGTAAATACATTAACTCCATGGAAATACACTTAGGACACAATCGGATCTCTTGTGCTCCTCTTTTCATGGAAACTTTTTGTGGGAATAAACTTAAAAATAAATTGCATCTTTAAGTTGTTATCGGCTGATGTTCAGAAACTCAGTTTTCTGGACTATGTAGTTTCTTTAAAATGTTTTAATCGGTGCTTGTGAGAGATGATATATCTGGAATAACATCTCTCCCAAGATATGTGGATCTAATTTTGCCGAAAGCTTGTCAATGACTTATGTTTTTTTGGGCTGATGTTTATAACATTTGAAAACATTGCTCCTATACTAACATTAAAGTATAATAATCGGCTTAAAATCATTTTCCGAGTCGATTCAGCTACATATGTATGTATGTCCGTCTGTACGTCCATCCGTCCGTCTATCCGTCCATCAATGTAAACTTTGTAATCAAACTACAAATCCCAATTTTGCAGATAATTGAATGAAATTTATTATTGTATCACTGAAATTTTGCCCTTTAAGTAATTTTTTAAAGAAGACTTTGTAGGGAGGCTGGGGTCAAATGAAGACCAATCATTAAAAAAATCAGCAGTTATATTTAGACTTTTAGGCAAAACTACATACATTGAGCCGTTTGTTTAGATACTAGAACATATAAAACATAATTATGAGCTCAAGCGTCCTATTCGGAGGTACCGATTTCAACCAGAGGTACCAGACATACAAACAGATAGACAGTCAGACAGAAAGAGAGAAAGACAGACAGATAGACAGACAGACAGGCAGACGGACGAACGGATTTACGGATATACTCTTTGGGTGTTACAAGCATTACCACAAAGGCATAATATACACCCCACTAAAGTGGTGAAGGGTATAAAATCGATTTACGATAATGACTTTTAGAAATCCATAGCCAATTTTCTGATGTGTTATAAACGAATCGGCTATACATTGTATTAAATTCCGTGCAGATTTGTCGGTAATTTTCCAGCATTACTAAAAAGGACTTAAAATAGCAATTGCATGTTAACATGAACATTCTGTATTACCTTTAAACAAAACATTTAAGGATTAATTATTAAATACTTATTTTTCTGGCAGTTTAAGAGGTAATGTTTTCACTAGAGAAATTTTATCCTGAAGTATTTATTAAAACCTAGTGACATTGTTTTCATGTGTAAATAAATATATTTATATTAGACTGGTGCAAGAATGGACAAGATAAGAAGATTTTCCTGCATATATTGGTAATATTAGGGTCATTTATATACAATTTATAATTTGTGTTAAAGTGGATCTTTTATAGCAGCTATGTATAATATGTAAATCATAAAGGTAAAAATAAAAGCATTTATGTCTGATTATATCTTAAACAGGAAGTATTTATAATGTGATTTTAAAAAGATTTTTTTTGTGTCAAAGAAAATATATCGACTTTAGAGCAATCATATGTAAAACGGACCTGATTAATGTACATAATACAAATTTTTTTTGTGATACATAACACTAGAGCAAATTTAAAATACTTACAGGATATGCCATGTTTACAGTCATAAAATTTACATTTATATTGCATGCTCTCAAGCTATGAACTTACATGATTAATAGGCTTTATTGTTGTTACAACAACATTGCCAATAACGAAAAAAAAAAAAAATAAAAAAATTAAAACGAAAACTATACAATACTTACATACATATGTACAGAATACATATATAAGTACATACATATTGCATTTACTTATGGAGTCAAAGTGGACAAGGATTTACAAAATTACAAAAAACAACAACCAATGAAATATATTGTTTGAACTTTAGTATTTTTAAAAATAAAAGTCATTGTAGTTGCTGTTGGTGTTATTTTTTTATAAGTATTTGCATAAAACAATACACTCATGTTCATACATAAATAAATATGTATAGTAAAGGATAAACAAAAAAATTGTAGAGGTTATGGTGCTTAAGCAAAGGACATCGTGATTAATTTTTAATGGTCAAGCAAAAGGCAACGAAAGTATTATGATAGGAGGATTACACGGAAGGGTTTATTGTTGGGTTATATTTATTTATTATTTGTATTTACGGCATAAAAGGACTAAACCTTTTCTTCCCTAAATTTGTTTGGTATTTATTAAAGCTATTTAATGGTATTTATTATTGTTGTTGTTTGTGTCACAAAATATTTATGAATTTTTGGAATATTTGGTTGCTAAATTATAATGAATACTTTCATATTCCTGGAAATTTCAGTTTATAATTTGAGCTATATGTGAATAATAATTCTAAGAAGGAAGTTTTAGAGAAAATTGTTAAATCTGAATTACACATTCATGCCAATGTGGAAGTTGCAGATGTCATGGCGTCAATGAAAAAATGCAGTTAAAAAGTGAACCGTACAAAGCAACATGGTTTTACCAGCTCGGTGATAAAAACACATGCTTCATTTTTGATTATTTTGTTAACACATACATATGTACGAATTAGGCTATATCGACTAATTATAAATTTGTTTGCTTTGAGCAATAACAACTTCCTATTATTCATGTTTTTATACCCTACACCACTTTAGTGGGGAGGGTATATTGGGTTTGTGCTGATGTCTGTAACGCACAATAATATTGGTCCTATACCCACCTTAAAGTATACCAATCGGCTTAGAATCATTATACCCTGCACCACTTTAGTGGGGAGGGTATATTGGGTTTGTGCTGATGTTTGTAACGCACAATAATATTGGTCCTATACCCAATTTAAAGTATACCAATCGGCTCAGAATCATTTTCTGATTTAGCTATGTCCGTCCGTCTGTCCGTCCATGCAAACCTTGTAATCAAACTACAGGTCGCAATTTTGAAGATAATTCAATGAAATTTGGTACATGATCTTCTATTGGGACGAAGATCATGTACCAGGGACGAAGTCTATTGAAAATGGTTAAGATCGGTCCATTATTTCACCTAGCCCCCATACAACTCAACCCCCAATAGGGCTTGTAATCTTTGCAATCAAACTACAGGTCGAAATTTTGGAGAAAATTCAATGAAATTTAGCACATGATCTTTTATGGCATCGTAAACGAAGCCTATTGAAAATGGTTAACATCGGTTCATTATTTCACCTAGCCCCCATACAACTGAACCCCTCGAATAGGGCTTTTAAAACTTGTAATCAAACTACAGGTCGCAATTTTGGAGATAATTCAATGAAAGTTGGCACATGATCTTTAATGGTATCGTAGACGAAGCCTATTGATAATGGTTAACATCGGTCCATTATTTCACCTAGCCCCCATACAACTGAACCCCCGAATAGGGCTTTTAAAACTTGTAATCAAACTACAGGTCGCAATTTTGGAGATAATGAAATTTGGCACATGATCTTTTATGGTACCGTTGACGAAGGCTGTTGAAAATGGTTACCATCGGTCCATTATTTCACCTAGCCCCCATACAACTGAACCCCCGAATAGGGCTTTTAAAACTTGTAATCAAACTACAGGTCGCAATTTTGGAGATAATTCAATGAAATTTGGCACATGATCTTTTATGGTACCCTTGACGAAGGCTGTTGAAAATGGTTTACATCGGTCCATTATTTCACCTAGCCCCATACAACTGAACCCGCCGAATAGGGCTTTTAAGTTCATAATTATGTTTAATATACTCAATCTCGACAAAAAGCTGCAATAACCAAGTTGTATACAAGACTTGATGACCACCACGAATTCCATAATAATAGGTTCTCATATGACCCTAGCCGCTATGAAAATCCCCCATCAAAATTTCACTTAAATGTCCACAATTTTATTCAACAATAAACGGGCTAAGTATGTATATCTGAGGTAAGGTACAATTCAATTTAAATGCTTTATTATGGCAACTAAATCACATTATATTTTTGTCAAAGGTGTATGGTATTATATGGTCGGCCTCGCCCTACTATAATTTCTTACTTGTTTTCTGAGTTGATTTAGCTATGTCCGTACGACTGTCCGTCAATGTAAGCCTTGTAATCAAACTACAGGTCGCACTTTTGAAGATAATTCAATGAAATTTGGTGTATGATCTTCAATTGCACTAGGGACAAAGTCTATTGAAAATGGTTAAGATCGGTCTATTATTTCACCTAGCCCCCATACAACTGAACCCCAGAATAGGGCTTGTAAGCCTTGTAATTAAACTACAGGTCGCAATTTTGAAGATAATTCAATAAAATTTGGCACATGATCTTCTATGGTACGAGAGCTCTACGAAGCCTATTGTAGCCCCCATACAACTGAACCCGACGAAAGGGCTTTCAAGTTCAGAATTATGTTTAATATAATCGTATCTCAACAAAAAGCTGCAAAACCAAGTTCTAGCCATTATGACTCTCATGAATTTTATAATTATAGGGTCTCATTTGGCCATAGCCCCTATACAAAGCCCCCTTCAGCATTTGACTTAAATGTCCACAATTTTATTCAACAATAAATGGTTTAAGTATATCTGAGACAAGGTACGATTCAACTTAAATGCTTTTTATAAAAACTAAATCACATTTTATTTTTGTAACAGGTGTAGGGTATTATATGGTCGGCCTCGCCCGACTATAATTTCTTACTTGTTTTTTTACAAATTTATGCTGAAAAAGTGATTAAATGATTTGCATAACAATAAATACTTTATATAATAATTGACATTTTTCCATTTTGCCTTTGCTACAAAATTCATATAAAATATCACAACCGAACACAAATTACAGTATTTACAAATATTCTATCATGTTTTTAGTTAAAGTAAACATAATTTATTTAATACAAATTACAAAAACTAAACAAAATTATAAATTATTCTAAATAATAAAAAAAGAAGAAGAATAAATAAAATTATAAATGTGTATGTCCGTGATTTTAAACAGTCATGAAATTACATAAATTATTACAAGTACAATTATGTGTATGTTGATACACTGAGAAAACAATTTAATATACTAAATCGAAATTTTCAGTCCTTAAAATCATTTTCATTAATTAATTAAAAATTAATCTTAAAACTAATAACTACTTAGGTTTGAATGATTTCTTTTTAAATTAAAACATAATTTTTTAATTTTAAAACTTCATGCTGGAATTCCTTTAAGTGTATAAATAACAATTTTTGTATACATAGAAAATTAGCAGTGATACATCATCATGCAGTTTTCAAAACATGAATATATTTTTTTAGAGTATCTAGCAACAAAGCACGAAATCTGTAAGTATAGTGGTGGGGTAAGATGAACGCAAAATTAGGGCGAAAAATTACTACTGTTGGTTGTTTGCAAATGATTAATTGCAATACGGATTTTTGTTTAGTTGACAAATTATGGCGCAGAAGGCTCACACTTACTCAGCCATATACAAACACTTACAAATGCTCGTAGAAGGAAGTAAGTACTTAAACCCAAATTTTTTAAATAAAAATATTTACAATGAATATTTAAAAAACATGAATGTTAAATGTAATGTATTTGTTAAAGTATAGATAGATTACGACTGTAAATAAAATATATGTACATACATATAGTTATATGTAAATAGCGTTGTAATTAATATCAAATAGTGGATATTTAGTTCGATATGAAATATCAAATACACCTATCCCTCGTTTTGCGATTTGCTTTTTCCAAGATTTCGCTTTAAGACTAATTTTCCAAAATATTATAATTTTAATACTAACTCAATAGGGGAGGTGCTTCGCCCACTATTGCTAGTCCCTAAATCATTTTCGTAAATATTTATTGGGGTGTCAAAGATGACCCTGTAGCTGTTATTGTTTTCCAGATATACGAATTTTAATATCTAGTTTATATTGAACGTGCCACGCCCAGAATTGCTCGTACTTCGATTTTTATATCCACCATCAAAAAAGATGGCCATTCCGTGTGTAACACATAGAAATATTGTTCATAGATCCCATAAAGTATATATATATATATTCTGGGACCTCGTAAGATTCTAAGACGATCTAGCTATGTCCGCCCGTCTGTCTGTTGTTGGCACGATAGCGTACAGAAAAAAATAGATAGGGAGATGAAATTTTCCCAAAATACTCTTTATTGATCAAAAATGTTTGGTATTGAAAATCGGTCAACGATTTCATATAGCCCCCATACAAGTGTACCCCATGGAATATTGTATAAAAACCTTCAAAAATTCACAAATTCGTAATTACGAAGCAAATGCGACAAAATTTCGCATAATTCAGTTCTTTGTCTCCTGAAATTAAGTTCTGAATAATGGCGGACATAGGATCATAATTGGCCCTACCCCCATATATGGATCCCTTCAAAAATTTATTATAATGATCATTTATGGCTTAAAATAACTCTACAGCAATATAATTCGACAAAAGCGAGTTTTTTTTACCAAATTTTAAGAGGATTGGTCCATAATTGACCCTGTAGAAATGAATACAATGCTAATTACCGGCTTCAAAATAACTATATCGCTACGAAATTCGACATAAACAAGTTTTGTATGACCCCAAATATCTCAACGAAATTTTATGGCGATCAGTCCATATTTGACCCTACCCCCCATATAAGGTCCCCATCAGCAAATTACTTTAACGCTCATAACTGTCTTGAAAATACGAGTACCGCATTGAAATTCGACATAAATATGACTTGTATGAACCAAAATCGTTCTACATAATTTTACGGGGATCGGTCTATAATTGACCCCCCATAAAAGGGGCAATGATTTGATGGAGGGTATATAAGATTCGACATAGTCGAATATAACACTCTTACTTATATTCATATTGATACTAATGTTTTTCTTATATTTTGTGATCCCTGTTTTTATAGTCACCCAGATATCACCCACCATCAAATCATTACCATATAAATAAACTTTAATGATCGTTTCTTTACCAATTTATAACAATATCACTGTATTCATATCTTATTTTATATTTTCATGTAACTAATGAGATTTTCTGAAGATGACCTCATATGGAGAGTAGGGTTATATATTAACCAATTCTCATCATCGGTAAGATGGTTTCAGTTCCTTGTTTATGTCAAATAAACAATTTGGGTCAATTATAGACCGATCCTAAAATTTCGATGTTGTACTCGCATTTTTAAGCTAGTAAGCAGTTAGTTTTAAGCCGGTAATCAGAGTTATAGTCATTTCTATAGGGGACCTTATATGGGTCAATTATGGACCGATCCTCTTAAAGTTTGGTACAAGGATTTCGGTGCCTATAAATTTGATTTTGTCGAATTATTTTTTAAACACAAATGATAATTATAATAATTTTTTGAAGAGATCCTTATAAGGAAAGTAGGGCCAATTATAGTTCTATGTCCGCCTTAATTTAAAATGAAATTTCAGGAAACAAAAACTGACTTATGCAAAATATTGTCGCATTTGCTTCATTATCAACGAATTTGTGAATGTTTGAAGCTTTTTACACTCTTGGAATCTTACGAGGACTCAGAATATATGTATATGGGGTGTGTGAACATATTTCAATGTGTTACACACGGAATAACAAAATCAATATACCGCCCATCTTTTTTGATGGAGGGTATAAAAATCGATGCTTAGTTCTTTCCAGACCTATAGGAAACACTTTGAAAATTTAAGGAAAATCGTTTATCATGCAATGGTCGATGGAATTCAAACAAAAATACAAACAGTTTTTACATTCACCATAATCAGTGTTGATAGAGGATATAAGTTTATCATTCCGTGTATAATAGGGTGTCCGTTTTTACTAACTAGGAGAAAAAAAAAAACGTTTCTTAAACAAATTGAAATCATATAATTTTTCCCAAATATAAATTTAAGTATCTTAAAAAAGGCCCACCCTAATGTTGATTTAATTAGTGTGTATTACATTGATCAGTGTAGTTGTCTAAGACATGAAACACGATCTTGATGTTCCAAAAGTAAATCTCATTAATTTACTTTTACAATCACCTATTTCATGCACAACTTTTAATTACAATTTGCTGCATCTGCACTTATTATTTTCTTTTTTCAGTTGTCATCTGTCGTTCTTCTACGAGCTGGTCACACATGTGCTGGTAGTTGCAGCGGAAAATTCATTTTTTTTCTTTATATTTTTTCTGCAAGAATAAAAACAAGTAAGAGTGTTATATTCGGCCATGCCGAATCTTATATACCCACCATCAAATCATCCTTATAAATAAACTTTGATATTATCGATCTATGTTGAATCATATGTCGATATTATTATGAACATCAGGGAAATATTTGGAAGAGGGAATTTAATAAAGGCTTAAGCATGGATCATGCTTTTCCGAATTAAAAATATTAATTTAGTTTGATCCAATATTTATAACCAGTAACGAGCCTTACAGTCACTATCTGAGGGGGACCTTATATGGAGGGTGGGGTCAGTTATAGACCGATCCCCATAAAATGTGATAAATAGTTTTTGGCTAGTACAAAACTTGTTTACGTAGAATTTCACTGCTGTAATAGCATTTTTGAGTCAGTAATGAGCGTTAAAGTAATTTTCCGAAGGGGACCTTATAGGGGAGCTTTAAAGTCATTTTCTGAAGGGGACCTTACAAGGGGGATAGGGCTAATTAAGGACCGATCCTTATAAAATTTAATAAAGAACTTTTGGCTCGCACAAAACTAGTTTGTGCCTTAAAGTCATTTTCTGAAGGAGACCTTATATGGGGGGTAGGGTCAATTATGGACCCACCCTCATAAAATTTACAAATTTTTTATGTCGAATTTTATTGCTATATATATGCACATATGTTTCTTAAGGTCAGAAATGAGCATTAAAGTCATTTTCTGAAGGGGACCTTGTATTGGGGATAGGGTCAATTATGAACCGATCCTTATAAAATTTTACGAAGAGATTTAAATTCTTATAAACCATGTTTGTGCCGAATTTCATCGCTATGATGCTTTTCTTAGCCAGTCATGGGCGATAAAGTCATTTTCTGAAGGGGACTTTATATGGGGGGTAGGGTCAATTATGGACCGATCCTTATAAAATTTTACAGAGAGATTTATGCTCCTATAAAACATGTTTGTGCCGAATTTCACCGCTATTGATGCTTCTCTTAGCCAGTTATGGGCGATAAAGTCATTTTCTGAAGGGGACTTTATATGGGGGGTAGGGTCAATTATGGACCGATCCTTATAGAATTTTACAAAGAGATTTATGTTCCCATAGAACATGTTTGTGCCGAATTTCACCGCTATTGATGCTTATCTTAGCCAGTTATGCGCGATAAAGTCATTTCTGAAGGGGACTTTATATGGGGGGTAGGGTCAATTATGGGCCTATCCTTATAAAATTCCACGGAAAGATTTATGCTCCTATAGAACATGTTTGCGCCGAATTTCACCGCTATTGATGCTTCTCTTAGCCAGTTATAGGCGATAAAGTCACTTTCTGAGATTTAGGTTCCCACAAAACATGTTTGTGCCGAATTTCACCGCTATTGGTTCTTCCCTTAGCAAGTTACGAGGGATAAAGTCATTTTCTGAAGGGGACTTTATATGGGGGGTAGGGTCAATTATAGACCGATCCTTATAAAATTGTACAGAGAGATTTAGGTTCCCAAAAAACATGTTTGTGCCGAATTTCACCGCTATTGATACTTTTCTTAGGCAGTTATGGGCGATAAAGTCATTTTCTGAAGGGGACTTTATATGGGGGGTAGGGTCAATTATGGACCGATCCTTATAAAATTCTACGAAGAGATTTAGGTTCCCATAAAACATATTTGTGCCGAATTTCACCGCTATTGGTTCTTCCCTTAGCAAGTTATGAGCGATAAAGTCATTTTCTGAAGGGGGCCTTATATGGGGGCTAGGCGAAATTGTTGCCCATTTTCAATACCAAACAAACTGCATCAACTAGAAGTATCTGTGCAAAATTTCAGCTCGCTAGCTGCTTGCATTTGGACTCTATCGTGTTTTCAACAGACAGACAGACGGACGGACATGGCTAGATCGTCTTAGAATCTTATAAGGACCCAGAATATATATACTTTTATGGGTCTTAGACGAATATTTCAATGTGTTACAAACGGAATGACAAAAACAATATACCCCCCATCTTTTTTGATGGTGGGTATAAAAACTGATGTTACCTCCAATGCAATATGTACGTTGTGTTTTTCTTGTTATTGTTCTTAAATTTCATGGAATATTATTCACTTTTGACCTATACATTCGTATTCTTTTCAGTAAAATTGAAAAAAGTTTTGTAAGTGTAATAGCATTTTTCATTATATTTATAGCAAAAGTACATTTACGTTTGTCTAATGCAGCTGCAGTTTTTCCTTACAAATAGAAAAATTTATACAAGGACTTCATACTTACAGAAGTGTAAATGTATGTATGTTTGTATATAAGGATTTTGTTTGTTTTTGCAAGTTTTTACATGTTCATTTTGGTTAATTTTTCATTTTACAGTGACACATATACGAGTATGTTTACATAGATATGTAGATATTTAGTGTAAGTATGTGCAAAATATATGAAACTTAATATTTGGAATTATATGAGGGATGATAGAAATTTTCTGATTATTTTATTAAATTTAATATATAATCGATCTATATAAAACCCCTAGTTTCAATAGAATGCCACATAACTTTGTCTGTGTATTTTCTTTACTTTATTATGTTATCATCGCAATATAATTTTGCAGATGTATCTGTATATTTCATTCATGTGTGTTTATTTTTTGAAATTGCTGTGTTCATAAGACAATTCGTAAAACAAAGATTTATTGTTTGTAATTCGAAAAGAAAATAACAATTACTAACAAGAATTGTACAACTAATACATACACAACTGTGCCACCTCAGAACTAATAATAAGTATGATTTAATATGTCTTTGCTAAAGAAAATTACATTTATTTGAATTTCTTAATTAAAATGTATATATACGAATAAAACCCAGTATATTTTTTCTGTGTGTATGTGTGAATTTATTTACTTTAAATTTATTTGTTAATTGTCAAATATAAGGACACATTGTTAACGTGATTAATAGGCATAACAATATTTGTCTGGATAGAATTCTATATAATAGACACATATGTCCAATTAATGACAGTTATGCAAAGAATTTTGCTACATGATTTCAATGTGGGAATTTTTATTTGTATCTTGTAAAAATTCATACAATCTTAACGACAAACTTTACATCAGAATGTGATTCTGAAGGATATAAGGAAATGAAACAAGTAAGAAACTGTAGTGATACCCTGCACCAATTACGAATATTAAATAATAAAGCATTTTTCTTGAATTTTACATTGGTTCAAAATTTATTGACTAAAAACTGATTAACAGAAAGATGCCATTAAATTTGGAGGATGGATTTATATGAGAGATAATATTAACTGAGGTCCGCTTATTATAAAAGTCAGCAAGGACATTAAGGCTTGTATAAAACATAGTTAAGTGACTATTTTGTTATACGTATTTATATATTCGATGGATCAATCAAAATCAAAAAACGGACATTGCTTAATCGAATCAGAAAATGATTCTGAACCGAAGGACACATATTTTTGAGGATTACAAACATGAGCATATTTTACCGATTTTTGGATAGATAGTAGTAAATTAGACGTAACTAGGAAATCAAAGGCCCAAATCGGAAGGTCGATTGTATTGGGACTTGGGAAAAAAATGGACCGATGATTATAAAATTTATTGGTGGGATTTATCTATATGTATAAAACAGTAGCGTAACTGACTGACTGATTCATCATCGCACAGCGGCTGAACCTAGGATCATGAAATTTTGACAGTACTTTTGGTTATGTAGATCCATCAAGGAGGATTTTTGGAAATTAGACATATAGAGGTAAAAAATAGAAAAAAACGGGTAAAACAGGGTTTCTTAATTATCTTACTTAATATTAGTGATACAAGAAAAATTTTAAATGCACCTGTATCTACTCTTAAAATAAGCAGATGGGTATCTGGTACTTTTTTGAAATTCGTACTATTAAGGGGTGAAAATGTCTAACAAATGTGATTTTGGTACCTTTTTGGCCCTTTATAACTTTTTAACTAATAAACAAAATAACATTTTTGTAAATATTTTAAATATATATCTCCCAAAATTAGAAGATACCTGTTTCGTACTTTTTTAAAATTCAGTTCTTTTTGGGTGTAAAAGGGAGAAAACTGTATTTTTTGTACTTTTTTATTTTTAACTATTTCGATGCATTATATAACGGACTAACTCTGCAATATTTGTTGAAACTAAATTTTTGTTATTTTACTAGGGAATAAAGTACCAAAAAGGCGAAAAACGGGAAATTTAATTTTATTCAAACTCATTGAGCCAATTTTTCTAAAATTTGAAAAAGTAGTTTATTGACTCAAACAAAATAAGCAATTGGTATATTATTTTGGAATTCGAGTACAAAGGCCTATATAGAACCAAATTCGAGTAAATTGTTTGGTAATTTTTGAAAGCACAATTTTTCTAGAACAAATGAATGCAGATTTGAATCGTTTGAATTTTATCTGTGATTAGAGATTTAAATAAGGAGCATTTTGTGAACTTAATTCTCAAAAAAGCATATTTCTAAGGGAAAAGGGGAAAAATTTTACTATTTTTATTAGTACTTTCCACTAAGGTAGAATTTAGTCCAGTTTGGTACTTTTTCTTTCTTCAAATGATACTCTTTATATGTTCTATACTATGAATTCAAAACATATGATTATTAAACATACACGGTCCTCATTGAATAAGATTCTTTAAAAGAGAACTTTTTAATACTTTTTATCTCATAAATGATACTTTTTGAATTTTCTTAAATATTCAACCTAGGAACATAAATTTTAACAACAATGGTCTTGACTGAGCAATATTCTGTAAGTGGGAACTCTTTGGTACTTTTCCATTCTTCAAATGGTATCTTTTGGATTCTCTATAATGTTTAACCGGAACACATGACACACGATCCTTATTAAATGAGAATTTATTGAGAGAGATTTTTGTACTTTTTCGTTTTTCCGATGGTACTTTTTGATATTTTTACGATATTGAACATTGAAATATAAAATTTAAAATGTAGGGACCTTAATGAATGAGAATCTACTGAAAGGGACTTTTTGTACTTTTCATTCATCAAATTATATTTTTTGAATTGTCTATAATATTGAACACAGAAACATAAAATTTTTGATTAAATGAGAATCTATAAGAGGTATTTTATAGTACATTTTTTCAAATAGTATTTTCGATATTTGGTATAATGTGGAAGCTAAACGAATGAAACTAAAAATACATGCTTCTTTCTGAATGCGAATTTATTCACGTGATATTGAACGTAAAAAACTGAAGCATTAAATAAATTTTTAATCAATTATAATTTTCTATAAAAGTAATCAAAATTTTGTGTGTATTTAATTTTGGTTAGGGTAGCGAAGCACCCAGGTTATGCTAGTATTTATATAAAAGTAATTTTTACCAAATTTCATCGTGATACTAGGTTTATTACTTAATAGCTGACATTCATGTCATTTTCTTAAGGGGACTTTGTATGTGGGTAGGGTCAAATAAAATCGATATTGTTATTTAGCTTATATCAGCCTTATTTGTGCCGATTTTTGGAAAGATAGTATATTTGAGATATGACCTAAAAGTCACAAATCGGAAGGTCCAGTTGTATGGGGGCTAGGGCAAAAATTGAGATGATCACTATGGAATTTATTGTCGGGGTTTATGTTTATGTAAAACTTATTTGTGCCAAATTTTATTCAACATTCAAGTAATTTTAAGGCGCTTTGTATGGAGGCTAGGGTCAAATGATGCCCGATCATTACGAAAATCGGCAATATCATTTAGACTAAAATAAAAATAAGTTTTGTCAATATTTTTTGAAATAGTAGAACATTTAATATAATTAGTACCAGTTGTATGGGAGCTAGGTGCAATAATCGACCGATTTCAACCATTTTCAATAGCGTTCGTCCTTGAACCAAAATAGATGTACGTGCCGAATTTAATCAAAGTATGTATCTTAAATACCTGTAGCGTGCACACAATATTTACATGGACACATAGACTGACGGACATAATATAATATAAAAATTAGGCTTCTAGCTTATGTCATTCGGGTTCTATCACAGATTTCATTATTGTTTATAGCATCTGTATAGGGTTTCATGTAGATGCACTACGGCGACTGTATTTTTTACATAAGCTTTATTCGGTGAAAATTAAATATAATTGTTAATACGGTCTAATGATTCAACAATATCTTAAACCTGGAAAATACGACAGAATGGCAAGTTCACGTGTATTAAAATATTGTAAAAATTATACTTTATAATAATCTGCAGAACACTTTTGTAAAGTAAAGTATAAGTAAAATATTGATTCACTTATTTTATTAATAACAACTTATCTTTAATAACACCTTAATCATTATGGCAATAAATAACTATATTTGGTAATTTAATTTCAAATTGATATTTATTTAAAAAAAAATCGATTTATTGCTCGCACAAAAACTAACTCAGACTTTGGGAAACTGAAAAAAATACATTAATCTGTATAAACCAAAATTATAACCTAATCGACCAAATAATCGAAGTTTAACAAAAAATTAATAACTGTGCAATAAAAATATTTGAAAAAGTTTTAAAATATGAATATAGAAAATTTCAAAAGTACTATTTGAAAAAAAAGTACTAAAATATTACTCCATTTCCAGTACCAAAAGTACCAAAAGTCTCTTTCAGTAGATTCCCATTCACTAAGGTCCCTACATTTTAAATTCTATATTTCTATGTTCAATATCGTAAAAATATCAAAAAGTACCATCGAAAAGACGAAAAAGTACAAAAATCTCTCTCAATAAATTCTCATTTAATAAGGACCGTGTGTCATGTGTTCCGGTTAACTATTACAGAGAATCCAAAAGGTACCATTTGAAGAATGAAAAAGCAGCAAAGAGTACCCAGTTACAGAATATCATTCACTCAAGACCATGTATGTTAAAATGTATGTTCGTAGGGTGAATATTTTACAAAATTCAAAAAGTACCATTTATGAGATAAAAAGTACTAAAAAGTTCTCTCTTAAAGGATCATATTCAATGAGGACCGTGTATGTTTAATAATAATTCTACCTTAGTGGAAAGTACTGATAAAAATAGTAAAATTTTTACTCTTTTTAGCTTTGGAAAATACTTTTTTGATAATTAAGTTTACAAAATGTTCCGTATTTAAATCTATATGTCACAGATAAAACTCAAACGATTCAAATCTGCATTAATTTGTTCCAGAAAAATTGTGCTTTCAAAAAGGTACCAAACAATTTACTCGAATTTAGTCCTATATAGTCCTTAGTACTCGAATTCCAAAATAATATACCAATAGCTTATTTTGTGTGAGTAAATAAACTATTTTTCCAAATTTAAAAAAATTGGCTTAATGAGTTTGAATAAAATTAAATTTCCCGCTTTTCCCCTTTTTCGTACTTTTTTCCCCAGCAAAAATTTTGTTTTAATAAATATTAGTCCGTAATTTAATAGGAATACTTTAATAAATCGAAAAAGTTTTCTTAATGTGCTGAAAAAAAGTACCAAAAATACAGTTTTATCCCTTTTACACCCAAAAAGGACTGAATTTTAAAGAAGTATGAAACAGTTGTCCTTTAATTTTGGGAGATATGTTCAAAGTATTTACAAAAATGGTATTTGGTTTATTAGTTAAAAAGTTGTAAAGGGCCATAAAAGGTACCAAAATCACCTTTGTTACACATTTTCACCCCTCAAAAGTACGAATTTCAAAAAAGTACCAGACACCCACCTGCTTATTTTAAGAGTAGATGCAGGTGCATTTAAAATTTGTCTTCTATCACTAATATTAGAAAATTAAGAAAACCTGTTTTACCTGTTTTTTTCCTTTTTTACCCCTAAATGTACATATTTCCAAAAATCCCTCCTTAGTTGATCTACATAACCAAAAACACACCTACTGTCAAAATTTCATGATTCTAGGTTCTGCCGTTTGGACCATTCGATGATGAATCAGTCAGTCAGTAAAGCTACTCTTTTATATATATAGATGATGTTATATTGTGGAAATCTTGGAAGAAACTAAACGTAAGATTAAACTTGTGCCATTTGTTGCCGTTAGTACTTAGTTGTTATTAATACTACGGTCAATTGGGTAATTTTAGTCTTGCAAAACATATACATAAATTTTCCACCACCTTAAATTATGCTACATTTTTATGATATATTAATCTCCTTATTGTATGCAATATATCGTTTATTTTTTTGCTTTCATATACAAAATGTTTTTTTTGGTATTATTAACGTTTGCCATATACGTACTACAATAAAACAAAAGATAAAAACATAAGCAATTATTTTAATACGTATCACCAAAACCATTAAAACAGTCAGCCCAGCCAGACATAACATATACAAATATTTGAACTCACCCATACGTAAGTCCTTTGCACACATACATATATAAATATTTTTGTGTAAATATACGAAATTATGTACATATGTGGGTATGTGAAAAACGTACAGACATAAAGTATGGTATAGTTTCATATTTTACAGATACATATGTACATAATCATGTTATAGACATATTTTTATATGCATCCCTAAATACATACACATATACTTATATATTTTGATGATAAAGGTTAAGAAACAGGTAAATTTATGTAATATTCTACATAACATTGCTTAATAAAAAAGCCATAAAAATATATAAAAATAAATAAATAAATAAAATATTGTATGTTAAAAATAAATCATTTAATGGCCCTGAACAATTCGTATACAAAATAAATATTTATGATAATAAATGTTTCGTTATGAAGCGCAAAATAAAAATTGTAGAAAGCATTACATTTAAGGGATATAAATATCAAGGTGAATTTACCATTTAGAAAAATAAACCAAATGTATATTTGAAAATGAAAAACGATAAAGATTTCAAAATGTGGCATGAATTAAAGTTATTTTGATTTTATATGCAATAATAGATGATGAAATATTGATTGAGTATTTATATATGCATAAGTATTTTGATTTGTATTTAACATCATGTTTTCATTTGAATACATTTTTGTCAAAAAATTAAATTGTCAAATATTAATTGGAAGAAGAAAACTTTAAAGTAAACATAAGAGGTGTCTCTGAGTAAACAATTTAAGAATATTAAGATAAAAATTGTTTCTTATGCAAATTCTAATTTAAAATCTTTTTAGTTGTATCATAATATTTGATCTTTAAAAATTTACAATCGATCAATGTATGTACATTAGGGATATAACTATTGACATACGTTGTATATATGCAAGTTTAGGCCTTTGCAAAATGTGAGAATCCCGATATTATTTTTTCGCGGTTATTAAAAAAGTTCACGCATCAAATGTCTGTCCGTCTGTTTTTTAAATTAATTTTTTGAAGGCCCCATAAATCTCGGGAATCCAAATCTTAAATAATTCCATTAGATATGCTTTTAAGAATTTATATGGTCAAAACAAATATGACCAACAAATATATATTATGGACTTTTTGATTTAGGGATGTAAAATAGTATATTTGCGTAAAAATCAAAAAGTCCAGAGATATAGGCAGTGATGAGTCGTGATACGACAAAAGTATACTTTTCGGTAAAAATGACCGTATATAATAAATATTAAAATTTGAAAATAATAAAAATAAACATTTTAATAAAATTTGGTTTATGTTAGAAATTGGGGTTGGTGCGTGATGTTTTTGATTCCAATTGACATAAAAAAATTATTTTCATTACTTGTACAACATTGGCAATCATGTGCCAAATTTTTTTTTTGTGCCAAAAATTTCGCCAAATTAGTTATATCCCTAATATATATGTTTAATAATATATTGTAATAATTTTCAATTGACCGCGATTTATGCTATTTATTATGCCAAAAGTCAGTATATCAATATATTAAATTTACATACATACATATGTATAGAAATATACAAATGTATAACTGTAGATATTCATATGTATATGTATTTGCCGATATAATATAAAAGGAAATTAAAGCAGATTCGAATCTTTTATACCCTTCATCTACTAGCTGTGAAGTACACACATTATTATAGATTACCAATAACTAAAGTTAGGAAGTTATCATACAGATCATCAACCATTAACTTTTATGAAAAAGATAATTAAAGGCTAAAAGTATGCTACGTTTTTTGTATCATAAAAATTAGTGTTGTGAAAAAGAAAATACACAAAGTTCACGTTATTGTTTACTTTAGCTGAAGTTACATTTTTCTAAAGTAAACCTTAGAGGTAAGTTATAATGATGGACCTAAATTAATTTACAATTTGAGAAAATATATTTTCCTAAATAGGTGTGATTCATAGCGAATACTTAAGTAAGATCAAATCAATAATATTTATATACATAAATAAGAAAAATGTTAGTGTTTTAAATAAACTGAAAATTTAACAAGTCAAAGTGCTATATTCGGCTCACCCGAATCTTAAATACCCTCCACCAGCTACTTTTAAATTAATACTTTTCTAATTGATCAAATATTTGTAGAAATAAGTTTTCTCATATCTTAAATAGAAAAATCCCAAGATTTAAACAACTTACATCTATTACAATTCCAAGATTTATAGAACATTGCAAACGCCATTTTCTTTTATATTTTTATAGCGCTTAGCAATATTTAGTTATTTGTATATATGCATGTGTGTGAAAGATTCAAGGATTTTCAAAATACATATGTATATATAATTTTGTTATACACAAAATGATAATGCAACTAGTTAAATACGGTTAAAGCGCTTTTAGGGGCAGGACTTAATATGGGAGATATGACCAAATATAGACCGATCGGAAAAAACTTAGTAATATTTCTGTATATGTGAGCTATTTTTGTACCAAATTTTATATGGATATTTTAATTTTATGATGAGTTATGCGCGTTTAAGTGATTTTCGGGAGGAGACCTTGTATGGGAGCTATGCCCAATTATGGACCGATCGGAAAAAACTTTCACAGTAATATTTCTGTGCATATCAGTAATACTTGAACTAAATTTTATATAGATATCTTAATTTAGTAATGAGTTATACGCGTTGAAGTGATTTTCGGGAGGGGACCTTGTATGGGAGCTATGACCAATTTTGGACCGATCGGAAAAAACTTTCACAGTTATATTTTTATGCATACGGGCAATACTTATACCAAATTTTATATGGATATCTTAATTTAGTAATGAGTTATGCGCGTTTAAGTGATTTTCGGGAGGGGACCTTGTATGGGAGCTATGTCCAATTATAGACCGATACAAAAATTTTTTTCATTGAATGAATTCTATCGACATAGCATTTTAATTTGTAAAATTTTGTGAATATGTCTTTATTGTGACGGAAGTTATTAACAAAAAACCCATTTTCCGGGAATATTTATTTTGTATGGGAGGTATATGAAAGTGTGGAGCGATTCTAGCAATTTTCAACAGGGATCAAGATCATGTGTAGAAACGAATGTATGGTGATTTTCATGGTTTTCAGAAAATTACATCAGAATGTGTAAAAAATTTGTGAAGATATCTTTATTGTGACGGAAGTTATTAACAAAAAACCCATTTTCCGGGAATATGTAGTTTTGTATGGGAGGTATATGAAATTGTGGAGCGATTCTAGCAATTTTCAACAGGGTCAAGATTTTGTGTAGAAACGAATGTATGTTGATCTTGAATAGTTTTAGAGAAAATTACATCAGAATGTGTAAAACTTCTTATTTTTTCGAGGTTGTTTTAAATTTTGATTGATAACTTTTCCCGGTGTGAACCGATTTTGCTTATTTTCAATACCCAACAACTTAGGAAAATGAAGAACATTTTGGGTGAATTTGGTTAAACTCTATTACTCCGTTTTATCGTGAGCGTGTTTTACACAGACAGACGGACAGACGGACATAGCTAAATCGACTCAGAATTTGATAAGGACCCAGAATATATATACTTTGTTGGGTCTCAGATGAATATTTCTTGGTGTTACATACAGAATGACATAGTTATATATACCCTCTATCACCACTGATGGTGTTGGAGGGTATAAAAAAACAGGTTTTCTTAATTATCTTACACAATATTAGTGATACAAGAAAATTTTTAAATACATTTGTATCTACTCTTAAAATGAGCAGATTAGTGTCCGTTACTTTTATGAAATTCGTACTTTTAAGGGGTGAAAATGTGTAACAAAGCTTATTTTGTTACCTTTTTTTGGCCTTTTATAACTTTTTAACTAATAAACTTAATCAAATGTTTTATATCTTCCAAAATTATGAGACACCTGTTTCGTAGGTACTTTTTTAAAATTCAGTCCTTTTTGGGTGTAAAAACTATATTTTTGAAACTTTTTTTTTAGCACATTAAGAAAACTTTTTCCACTTATTGATGTATACCTATTAAATTACGTACTAACTCTGTAATTTGTATTGAAACAAAATATTTGCTATTTCACTAGGGAAAAAGTACCAAAAAGGAGAAAAACTGGAAATTTAATTTTATTCAAACTAATTGAGCCAATTTTTATAAAATTTGAAAAAATAGTTAATTTACTCACACAAAATAAGCTATTGGGGCATTATTTTTTAATTCGGGTATTGGGACCAAATTCGGTTATTTTATTTGGTACTTTTTGAAAGCACAATTTTTTTGGAACAAATGAATGCAGGTTTGAATCGTTTGAATTTTATCTGTGATACATAGATTTAAACAGGGAATATTTTGTAAACTTAATCCTCGAAACAGTCTATTCCTAGACTAAAAGGGGGAAAATGGTACTGTTTTCATTAGAACTTTCCACAAGGCTAGAATTTATTCCACTTTTAATACTTTTCCTTTCTTCAAATGATACTCTTTATATGTTCTATGGTATAAGTTCGAGCACATGCTCGGTAATTATTGAATATGATTCTTTAAGATAGAACTTTTTAGTACTTTTTATCTCTCAAATGGTACTTTTTGAATTTTCTAAAATATTCTTCCTAGAAATATAAAATTGAACATACATGGTCCTTATTGAATAATAATATGTAAGTGGGAACTCTTTGGTACTTTTCCATTCTTCAAATGGTACCTTTTGGATTATCTCTAATGGGATATGTCGAACATGTGGAAGCTAAACGAATGAAAATAAAAATTCACGCTGAATGCGAATTTATTTACGTGATAAATTTCGATAATATTGAATATAAAAACATTAATAAAACGTTTAATCAATTCAAATTTTCTATAAAATTAATACAAATTTTGTATGTATGTATTTAGTTTTGGTTAGGGTAGCAAAGCACCCGGGGTATTCTAGTATATACATATATGTATACTCCGTTATCACTGCGTGTGGTGGAGGTTATAATAATGAATATCATATGGAAAATGTTGCTCAATATTATGTCAGAAATGTGGTAAAATGTGTCAGCAATTTGTGTTTGAATAATTGTTATTATTACGTTTACATATGTAAATGTACATACATATACATATGTATTTAACACTGTTTAATGTAAATTTGTATGACTAGATACCAATAAAAAAGGCGATGATAATCTGATCAAAATCGATATTTTTAGACAGTTGTAATGTACATGTATTTTGGGGCTAATGTTATCCGTTCGAGAGCGGGATCGTTTCAATAAAAAATTATCCTAAGGAAGACACGAATTTACATGTATTTACATGTACAATACAAACTTTCAAAAATGTTCTTTCTATTTTTTATTTCTTTTAATTTATTTCTTATCACTTTTCCAACTACATAATAGCCATTTAAGCTGCCAATAATATTGCTTCGAAATCGTTTTAATAATAATAAAATTATCGTTGAACAATTACACATTCAGAAGTACTTATCTGCCCACCACCTAGAACATGAAACCATCATCGTTTAAATAAAAATAAGGAAATTACATGGAAGAGATACGAGTTTTAAATTGATTTCTCATGTTCAAACAATTAGTTGGCAATGAATCACGTACCAAAAACATTTAAAACTGAAAGAGAACAATTGTCTATGTCCAAGGCCGTAAAGCACCTCAAAAAAAAAAAAAAAAAAAAAAAAATTGAACTTAAGACATTGGCAATAGTTTTAAATCTAGGTATCTATGAATAACTGCTACTTATATCTTGATAATACCAACTGAATGGCTGAGCCTGTAGTTTTGCTTTTAGCTGAAACTGAGCCAAATCAAATGCTAAAGGAAAATCAATCTTTTGACATTTTGGCAGCTAAAGATTTTCAACGTAGTAGAAATGAATTAAATTAAATAGCGATAAATTTTAATTTTCACAAACTTTTGTTTAACTTTTGTTATTGGCATTTGGCCATGATTGTATAATGTTTATCATTATGTACCTTATTTACTACGTGTTTATGTATGTATAATTTTTTTATATAGTAATATCTTTATATTATTTTGTATCTTTGTTTGACCAATAACAAAATGTAACTAAATGAAACAATAGAAACAAAAGTACCAGTTGACATATTACCATCTCCCCCAAATAATTGTTTATTTCATGGCAAAATATTGTAACTTTTACAACACAGCGCCTTTTATATAAATTGACTACTAAGTAATAAAACAAGCAAATAAATAAATCTTTGCAAAGAAAATGACAAATATTATTTTTATACCCTGCACCTTAGTGAGAAGGTTATATATAAGTTTGTCATTCCATTTGTAAATTCTACAGTATAATTTCCCGACCCTATAAAATATCCATATCCTTATAGATAGCGGAATCGACTAACCCATGTCCGTCCGTCTGTTGAAATAATTTTTCTGAAGACCTAGATATATCTGGAATATAAATCTTCAATAATTTTATCTCACATATTCTCGAAAAGTTACCTATTTAAAATCAGCAAAATCCGTCTACAAAAAATTGAGATATGATCAAAAATCCTAGACATCCTCTGAAAATTTCTTCAAAAAATTAGTATTTTCTGCATACAGACGCATTAAAAGAGCAACTACGTTCAGAATTGTTTGTAAGTACGTTGTGTTTGCTTGCAAATGAAGCCCGATCATTACGATCAGCAATCATTTAGTCTTATGTAAAAGTAAGTTTTTTGTTGAAATACTAGATCATTTAATACAATTATATGCTCAAAGCCCTATTCGGACGGATCGGTTGTATGGGTGAAATAATGGACCGATTTTAACCATTTTCAATGGCGTTCATACAAAAGAAGAGTACGTGCCAAATTTCATCAAGTTATCTGAAAAAATGCTACCTGTAGCGTGCGCGCAATGTTTGCATGGACGCACAGACAGACCGATGGATGGACGGACGGACGGACATAGCTTAATCGACTCACAAAGTGACTCTGAGCCGATTGGCATACTTTAAAGTGGGTGTAGGATCATTATTTTTGGGTGTTACAAACATCAGCACAAACCCATAATACCCTCCCCACTATAGTGGTTTAGGGTATATATAACAAAATCTTAAATTTAACACTATGGTGAAGGGTTTATTCTTCAAAACAAACTAATGACGTTCTTTTGGAAAAGTTTTTTTTTATTTTGCATTATGTTTATAACATATCAAAATATTAGTCTTAGATCCATATACCCTACACCCCATATAATATTATCCTCATAAAATAGGGGAAATGTTTTTCCGCTCATTCTCATCTACTTACAAGCAGTTTATTTGTTATTGAATCTAGATTTAAGTGTTTCACTGTTAGTTAAATATTTCATAGTTTTCTTCCCACACATTGTATTAAAGTCACGTTTGTGACACGAGTTTAACATAATACCGATTACTTACATAAGCAAAAAAAAAAAAAAAAAAAAGAAAAACAACCATTTCCTTTATTTCTTTTCCCGACGTGTAAGATTTCAGACTATAAATAAAATAAATTAAAAAAATATATAATGGTTTGTATCTGTACTTAGATGCTTTTAATTGGCCCTAATGTTAATTTCTCTTTTTCTGTATGTTATCCATTAATTTAGTCTCTAGATTTTATTGTTAATCAATTATGTAATAAAAATCATACACATTAAAAGTTAAATTAATGCTGATAGTAAAATTTTAATTGTCAAAAGAAGAGCAATTTTTATGAATGCTTTTATTTTCATCACTCCCTTTTGCATATGGACGAAAAAAAAAAAAACAGAAAAATTAAGCAAAAACATTGCCACTCGTGCCATTAAATCCATATTTGTAAATGGTTTGTACACATATAACGACACTGTCATTTTTATACATACAAAAATGTTTTTTTTTTCATTTGTATCTGGTATGGATTTTACGAATGTATTTTGGTATCTAGGGAACATTTTCATTTATTTAATCAACAGCAATTTTTAATGACAACAGAACAAATAATTCAGTTAGCAGTCAAAAAATCATCATACTCTCACTTCGTTTTATATGTAATTTTTTTCATTATTAAAACATTAAACTCAGGGATGTATCGATGAGATGAAAGGGTTTCAGAGCTTAAACAAATTATTTAATTTTGTTCGATTCGTTTTATGTGGCGAATGATCAATATCTAAATAATTTATAAATCATACGCCACATAGGACAAGAGATTTATTTTGCTAGTAGTTTTATGTGGCGTATGATGAATATTTAAAAAATAGTAAACATTTGATGTTTTTTATAGGAAAACACGATGAAATTTTTTTATAATTCATAAATTATATTAATAACCTATGAACTCTACAAGGCCCCCTCAACTACATATCAAACCGAAATTATTTTTTCATCAAAATATTTTCAACTTAAATTATTGCTTTTATCTCATCCATTATAATGGCGATGTGGGCGTAATATTTTCAATGTATCCTTAGTGATATTACTGTACATATCGCAAGGTTCATGTCAACATTTAAAATATGTTGACAATGCGTCTACTCTATTGAGTGGTCATCAACAACGACAACTTCATCATCAACAATATTATTCTTTAAAAAACATTTATTTGTTTCGAGTTGTTTTTGTGTGTGCGTGTATGCGTGTTTGAGTGTATGAATCACTATCAGCGATTTGAGAGACTATACATACATATCTGCAAATTATATCCCCATAGAATTGATTTCGTAATTTACTCAAATTAATGGCTTTACATTAATGTAAATAATCCTTTTGTTTTTGGAAATCATTTGAAATTTGATTTAAAAAATATTTTGTATTGAGATTCAAGAGGAATTTAATTTGGAGAAAATTTAATAAAATTTTAATATGGACAAACGAATTTATTTTAGTTTAGGCTAAAGCTACTCTGCATAACTAGTCTTACAACTAATTTCCTTACAATGAAATTGATTCACTACTATAGTGGTGACGGTTTAATATTGACAACCAGTCCGCTATGTTACCATTTTACTTAATCTATAAAGAAAAGAAGAGTGAAAATCAAGCCAAATTTTACCTCATATAATGACCTCTTCAGAATATAACCCACATCAACCATAATTGTCAGAACACCCTCCTTAAAAAAGTAAATCAATGTATTATCAATAAATAATTTATAATCAATTTTTTGACAAGACTAAACTTACCTGCAATTTCTTACGCATTTTCCTTTCTCATTTTCATTCTCATTTACAATTTCTTAAATAATACGGAAAAATTTGCATTCTTATTAAAATCTGCAAATGTGATAAAAATCATTTAAATTTTAATTTCTTTTCCAATTCTCCTGTGTCATATTTAATGCACATTTTAATTTGTATCCAAACCTTAAATTATAAACACACACACATATGTGTCTGCATACATACACTAATCTGAATCAAATTTAAATTATTCATTTAAAAAGTTAATATTCATAAACTGTAATGCTACTCGAAATTAATTCATAAATAAACAAAACATAAACAAAATGACATGCAAACATTTCTCGACTTGTGTTCACAACTAAATGTAAGTGACCAAAACACACCAAACCTAACTAACACAAGGTAACCAGCCTCAAAGATCGTTAAATAAAAGAACACTATACCTTATTATAAGACATTAAGGTAACGTAACAGGGGATACGTTTGACAGACAGACAGGAATTGCAAACGAAACCAAATGAGTAAACCTAACGAAACGGAAACAGCTACAACAGAATAATGCGAAAACTCTTTACACACCCACAAAAACACATATCAACAAACAGAGTGTACCTGGGTGTGATGCCACACAAGGAAAATAACAGCAATAGAAGAAGATGGAGTGATTATCGCACAAAATGCATTATTCGAGGTGTGATCTTTAATGGGTGCCAATGGCAGCTACAAAGTAATTATGCATGTATATTAGAAACATTATTTTGGATTTAGGGAGCAAGATTTAAAATGTTTAATTTAAACTTATAATCCGCGTGAAAAATCGTTGTTTCGCCAGCTAACTAACTAACTAACTAACTAACTAACTAACTAACTAACTAACTAACTAACTAACTAACTAACTAACTAACTAACTAACTAACTAACTAACTAACTAACTAACTAACTAACTAACTAACTAACTAACTAACTAACTAACTAACTAACTAACTAACTAACTAACTAACTAACTAACTAACTAACTAACTAACTAACTAACTAACTAACTAACTAACTAACTAACTAACTAACTAACTAACTAACTAACTAACTAACTAACTAGGTTTGATTGTCCACCACTTGGGAATATTATATACCCCGGGGACCAAAACAAACATGGAAAATAAAACCATAAAAACAAAAGTTACCCAGCACCGGCGATAAGTGTTGATATTCTCGCGAGTCATGTGACGTCGTCATGCTTCAGTCGTGTGGAGGTAGGTAGCTTGGCCTCCATGGCGGAAAATGCGTCAAGTATACAGCATGCCATTGGCAAAAAAATATATAGGGGTGAAAGGGAAGGATGTACTCGGAGAGACCTCTGAGCTACCTCAGCCTTTAAATATAGGTGAGAGCTCCGACTCTGAATTCTCAGATGGTTATAACAAATCCCAAAAAGGATGAAGTATATCAAATGGTGAAACAGGTGAGTGATAGCATAGATAAATGTCTAGATCATCTTTAAACCTAATAAGAATCAATAGCTTGTACTTTTGTGTGCCATCGAGGTGTTGCAAATTAAATTACAAAATCAATATACCCTTTCTGATGATAGGTAAATGAATTCAGTAGATGAAGGCAACAAATATTCAATGCCGTAAGAAAAATTGTGAGAAGAAATTCAAACTATAAAACATGAAAAAAACATCATTTACTTAGCGTAACTTTTGTCTGAATGTTTACCTATTTAAGTATGTATGTATATCCGTAGAATAATGCATTTGTACGTATGTATGTAATGTATGAGTTTTCACTTAAATTATGGTCACTAAATATCACTACTGTTCCTGTTGTTGACATCATGGTCTCTATGGAGTATCCTTTGTATAACATTATCATATATCCTTCTATTATGCATGTGACATTGTAGTTGTCATATGTAGACTATATCTTGCTGTTGTTGTTCTTGTAGTATTTGTTGTGGTCATAGTGTTGGTATCGTAGTAGTGTTGTTTCTGTCACCACCATCACTACTACAACTACTATCAACATCAACATTGTCATCATCATTAAAATTTTGTTGTTATTGTTTTGTTTTTTTTTTTTTTTTTAATAATAATATTTTTCATCATACCATATTAAAGTTGTTGTTTTTACTCTTGTTGAACTCTTGAATATACTATACATACATATGAGCTTGTATGCACATTTTCTTTTCCAGAGTGACCAAGGTTATTATACTTTAGATTATAATTGTAGAAGAATCTAAATATGTATGTATGTTTATGTATCGAAATACATAAACACTTATATATAATGTATGCATATGCATTAGGATTACGTCGAATACGAAATGAGATTGTTTCAGGATATCTTATTCGAAAACCTTGTAGTCCTTTTACATTTCCGTTCTACGCGATAGATACGACCACGAAAAAAGCTCGATAAAAGTACATTTTCCTGCTACATGATAGTAATCCGGGAAGAACTGATTCCTGAAATGAATTTGAGATTTTTTTATCCTGATCTAGTATATTAAACTGGGAAGGGTTGATTACTGCTTTTATATCTTGGTTCAATGTGCCTTAAAATTTTTTTTTGCGATATTTGTCTGATGTCTGAGCACATATTTTGATCTCCATCCTATTGAGACTACCTTACTGAGAATTCATACATACATATGCATATAAGTATATGTATCAAAAGCAACACATTGTATGTTGAGTGTCAACGTTTTACCTCTAAACCACATGATGCATCATGTCTTATTACGTACAAATATATAGGGGTGTGATTTTGTATACAAAGTGTATATTAAACACACATACATACATATGTATGTATGTAGGTATGTATTTTATCATTATTACTTTATGGTTAAAACTGTAAGCATTTAATTAATTAGTTTGATATTTTGCTTTGTTTTTGTGATAGGGATTGTATGGTTTTTAATCTTTTTTTTTTTTTGTCTCCTTATTTTTAATTCTTTATTTTTCTTCTTATCTCTTGTTTTCAAGGAATATGACAAACTAATTAAGGTGTAGTTTGTGGTTTTTTGTACGACGATTAATAGAATATAATTAATTGTTTGAAACATTTTATTTTATATTTACATAGTGATTTAAAATAAAATTATGTTAAAGATAGTAAGTAAACACATATGGGCAATTCCATACCATCTTATGTGTCATTTGTATACATACAAAGTGGTGCAGATATTGTAAAATTAGGAGTAATTGAAAATAATTTTACCATTCTGTTCCATTCAGAGAATACTATATGTGGAAAAAATTAATTGCACTTTTGAACCTTGTTTTATAAATTATGGAGGGAAATAAGAGCATATCTTATGTAACAAAAAAGGACTTTTTTTAAATACATGTAAAAATATACGAAAATCTGTGAATTATGTAAAGTATTTGTAATAATGTAATGTTTTGATTTTAAACAGTTTCTATAAACCAGGCGACTAGGGTCTGTTATGAACGGATCCTCATAAAATAAGTAAAGGAGGGATAAATCACTATGTTCATACACATAAAACTTATATATACCAATTTTTATCATAATACTAGTGCTTATAAGTGAGTTATGGACGTCTATGTGTTTTTCTGCAATTAAACTTTGTAAGAGACATACTACCGATCTTAACGAAAATCGCTAGTATATTTTAGGCTTTTATAGGTATGAGATCTGCCGAATGATTTATCTTTTCATGGAATTGCCCATATGAGACATTTTAAGGGTCATAAGAATCTTTCAATTTCATGCATTAGAACTAATTGACTTTTAAATTGATTTTATTATTTCATTTGTAACACAACGATATATTAGCAGTAGATTAGCAAACGTATACACATTAGGCTTGTAGAAACAAGTAAGAAACTATAGTTGGGCGTGGCCGACCATATAGTATCCTACACCAATTGCGAATATTATATGTGATTCATTTTCAATAATAAAACATTTATGTTGAAACTTACATAGGTTCCAAATAATGTCTGTTTATGTACGGCTGTATGCTGACTAGGGGAAATAAAAGACCCTATTTCAATAATTTTCAACCGTCAATGGATCCAACGAAGAGTATGTGACAAATTTTAACAAATTATATTGAAAATTGCGAGTTGTAGCGTGCACACATGATTAACACGGTCACAAAGTCGGACATAGCTAAATCGAATCAGAAAGTGATTCTGAACCGACTGGTATACTTAAGGTCAAATATTGTTGAACATCAAAAACATCAGCTCATTGTGCCGATTTTTAGATACATAGTAGTATATTAGACGTAGTTAATAGATAAAAGGCCCAAATCGGAATGTCCGCTTGTATGGGAGAAATTGAGCCGATCCTCATAAAACTTATTGTTGTAAATTATGTTTATATAAAACTTATTTGTGACAAATTTCATCGTGATATTAGTGTTTATAAGTAAATTGTGGACATTCAAGTCATTTTCTGAAGGGGACTTTGTATGGGGGCTAGGGTCAAAAAATGCCCGCTCATTACGATCGGTGGTGTCATTTAGACTTATGTAAAACTAAATTTTGCCAATTCTTGTTGAAATATTAGATCATTTTACATAATTATGAGGTCAAAAGTTCTATTCGGGGGGTCCGGTTGTACGTATGTAAATGTGAAATAATGGACCGATTTCAGTAGCGTTGGCCCTTGGACCAAAAGAAGCGCACGTTCCAAATTTCATCAAATTATCTCAAAAATTGATACTTGTAGAGTGCACACAATGTTTACATGGACACACAGACAGACGGATGGACGGACAGACGGACATAGCTCAATCGACTCAGGTTATAAAGGACATATTTAACGTTTTTCAAGAAAGTTAGCTAAAGTCCTTTGGACAATTTTTGGTAGGAACAATAGGTGAAAAGTTACACTCATTTGATAAAAACCATGTATGGCCAAAATGTCTAACTTTGGCCCCCTCTAACTCCGGCATTTCTTGACCGATAGAGCTGTGTCTGGCCTACTATTTTTGACACGAAATTGCCCATATATGAACTTATCCCGATTATTTTATGAAACAACTATATGATTTATATCGATACAAAACTTATTTTAGTTTAATCAAATAAATTTTATTTGTATACACTGGAACCCATTCCTCGGAACGTTGTTGTGGTTCTTAAATACTTCTAAATAGTTTTCAAGGAACTAGTTCTTTGAAACTAGTTGTACATTACTAATACACTAGTTCAATGGAACGCATACTAGTTCCGAAACAACTTCTTGAAATCAGTTGAAAAAATGTCAAAAAATTAAAAATCCATAAAATTTATTTTATTGAAATAGAAAACGCTTTTATATGTATTTTTCTGCATAGAACTGGACTATAAGGAATTAAAGAGATTCCTAATTGCTAATTGCATTGTACTGGAAGAATGGAAAGTGAGCTGAAGATTGTAGGTGCGGCAGAATGATCATAAATTGTTTTAAACATTATGTATGTCTGTAGTACATGTTAGTACGTTTTCTTAATAAAATTGGTAGAAGAATAATAATTCCTCAACAGTTTCTCAATTCTGGTCTTAATCTTAATAGTTTCGAACAAAAAACGCAGGAAAAAAGAACTATTTTAAGTTAAAGCGTATACGTTCTCTAAAGCTTCCTTAGAACTAGTTCCGAGGGTGACAAATTCAAATAAAAACAAGAAATTATAGTCGGGCGTGGCCGACCATATGATACCCTACACCAATTGCGAATATTAAATGTGATTAATTTCAATAATAAAGCATTTCTGTTAATCTTATATAGGTTCCAAATAATGTCTGTTCATGTTCGATTGTATGCTGACTAGGAGAAATAAAAGACCGATTTCAATCATTTTCAACAGCCATCGTCAGTGGATTAAGAAAATAGTATGTGACCCATTTTAACAAATTATATTCAAAATTGCGATCTGTTGCGTGCACACAAGGTTTATACGGTCACAAAGACGGACATAGCTTAATAAGGACAAATATTTTTGAGTGTTACAAACATCAGCACATTGTGCCGACTTTTGGATAGATAGTAGTATATTAGACGTAGTTAAAAGATAAACGGCCTAAATCGGAAGGTCCGGATGTATGGGGGCTAAGGCAGAAATTGAGCCGATCCTTATAAAATGTGTTATTGGGAATTATCTATATACATATATAAAAATGAATGTGTGTTTGTTTGTATGTTTATATGTTTGTTTGTTTGTGGGTTTATTTGTTTGTATGTTTGAACGTTATAGACTACTAAACGGCTAAACCGATTTTCTTCAAATTTTCACAGCACATTCCTGTATGCCTGGCAATAGGCTACTTTTTATTTCCGATCATGGCAAAAAATGACAGTGTTATTTATAATTATATTAAACTTAGTTGTTCCAATTTTTGGGAAGATAGTAGTATATTTATAGTAGTTATGAGCTAAAAGGCCCAAATCGGTAGGTCCGGTTGTATGGGGGCTAGGGCAAAAATTGGTCCGATCTTTATAAAATTTAATGTCGACATTTATGTTTATATAAAATCTATTTGTGGCAAATTTCATCGTCGTACTAGTGTTTATAAGTGAATTGTGGACATTCAAGTCATTTTCTGAAGGGAATTTTGTATGGGGGATAGGGTCAAATAATGCCCGATCATTATAAAAATCGACAGTGTTATTTATAATTATATTAAACTTAGTTGTGCCGATTTTTGGACAGATAGTAGTATATTTGACAAAGTTATGAGCTAAAAGGCCCAAATCGGAAGGTCCGGTTATATGGGGGATAGGGTAAAACTTGGTCCGATCCGTATAAAATTTATTGTTGGGAATTATGTTTATATAAAACTCATTTGTGCCAAATTTCATCGTGATACTGGTGTTTATAAGTGAATTGTGGACATTCAAGTCATTTTCTGAGGGGGACTTTGTATGGGGGCTAGGGTCAAATAGTGCCCGATCTTTACGAAAATTACTGTAATTATTAAGACATATATAAAACTAATTTTTTCCAATTTTTGTAGAGATAGTGGATCATTTAACATAATTATCAGGTCAAAAGCCCTATTCGGGGGTCCGGTTGTATGGGGGCTAGGTGAAATAATGGACCGATTTCAACCATTTTCAATAGCGTTCGTCCTTGGACCAAGAGAAGTGTATGTTCCAAATTTCATCAAATGATCTCAAAAATTGCGACCTGTAGAGTGCGCACAAGGTTTACATGGACACACAGACAGACGGACGGACGGACGGACAGACGGACATAGCTTAATCGACTCAGGAAGTGATTCTGAGCCGATTGGTATACTTTAAGGTGGGTGTAAGACCAATATTTTTGGGTGTTACAAATATCAGCACAAACGCATAATACCCTCCCCACTATAGTGGTGTAGGGTATAATCATTGATGAAAGAACTGTTTCCAGAAGCGTTCCGTAGAACGAGTGTCGACTACATAACACTTCCACAGAACCAGTTCCGAAGGTGACAATTTCGAACAAAAATCGTTGGTCTCAACGCCAAAGTATAACGAGTACAGGCTATAATCATGCGTTCTAGAACTAGTTGTGGAACTAATATGTATGTATATTTAAAAAAAATATTTGTCAACATTAAAAAATTCTTTAGTAGAATATTTATTACTAGTATGCTTCCTTTCTCAATTCCCCAGTTGGTTAACTTGTCATGTAAATATAATAAATTATTTTTTTAACTTTTACTGCATGCCTCACAGAAAAATTCAAGTTACTACTTTTAAATGTTTTTACCATTTTAATGTCATGTTTATTCCGTTGCAACTTGACATAATATCCGATATAATGTGGAAATGCTTTAGTAAATATTTTCCATTATTTATACAGGTACATGCATTTGTTGTGGCAAAAGTATATAATTTTACAATGTTACTGTAGTAAAAGTTTTACTATATATGTATAAATGTATTTTTAAAGCATTAAATTACACTTGATTTCTTTAATTTACTTTTTATGAATATATGGCTGTAGGTATTATTATTTGAGTCTTAACTGAATTTATTTTTTTTTTTTTTTTGTCGAAAATATTATATATTTAACACTGAGAGGGACTTTTTATGGGGATAAGGTCAATTATTGATCGATCCTTATAATATTTGACGAAAATTTTTTGGAATCCAAAAAACATGTTTGTGTAAAATTTTATATATAAACATTATTTTTTAGCTAGATCTTAGCGACATAGAAATTTTCTGAGGAGGATCTTATATAGGGGAAAGGTCAAGAGATTTTAGTTGCTATAAAACCAATTTATAAGCATTAAAGTACTTATATGGGGTAGTGTCAATTATGTTCCGGTCCACATGTATCCTCTAGTCTAGTCTATAGTGTAGTCTATAGTCTAGTCTATAGTCTAGTCTATAGTCTAGTCTATAGTCTAGTCTATAGTCCAGTCGATAGTCCAGTTTATAGTCTAGTCTATAGTCTAGTCTATAGTCTAGTCTATAGTCTAGTCTATAGTCTTGTCTATAGTCTAGTCTATAGTCTTGTCTATAGTCTAGTCTATAGTCTAGTCTATAGTCTAGTCTAGTCTATAGTCTAGTCCTATAGTCTAGTACATAGTCTAGTCTATAGTCTAGTCTATAGTCTAGTCTATAGTCTAGTCTAGTCTAGTCTAGTCTATAGTCTAGTCTATAGTCTAGTCTATAGTCTAGTCTATAGTCTAGTCTATAGTCTAGTCTATAGTCTAGTCTATAGTCTAGTCTATAGTCTAGTCTATAGTCTAGTCTATAGTCTAGTCTATAGTCTAGTCTATAGTCTAGTCTATAGTCTAGTCTATAGTCTAGTCTATAGTCTAGTCTATAGTCTAGTCTATAGTCTAGTCTATAGTCTAGTCTATAGTCTAGTCTATAGTCTAGTCTATAGTCTAGTCTATAGTCTAGTCTATAGTCTAGTTTATAGTCTAGTCTATATTCTAGTTTATAGTTTTATCTATATTTAATGCGTAAAACCTTAAAATTTGGGGATGTTCGAGACAATTTCGAAAAATTTTAAGAAACTTTTTTTTGAAAAATTTATGCTAAGATCAGGATTTTCAATCACTGGTAGAGAAGTTAGAGCACTTTCGGACATTTAGTCTTTGATTTTCCTGTATTTAGAACAGTAATGCGCTTGACAGGTGTGCCTATAAAAATGATGTACACGGAACACTTTAATCTACATATTTACACGTGTAGGTTACTAACACATATTATAAACGTACTCTTTACCTTTAATTAATCGTACTAATAAAACATTTGAATATTCCGGTCAAAATTTAAGCAGATACAAAAAAGTTAAAATAAAGCCACACATTAGTTCCATGGAAAACCATAATACCAAGAAATATGATAATTTTACATCGTTTACAATTTGATTCGTCATAATTATGAGCAGCTTCGTTTGTATTCATCATTTTAAAATATAAAATATTCTCTTTCATTGCTAAAATATTGTTGTACAAAGAAAAGCGTTTCGTATTCTAAAAATAAAATCTACGCTTGTATTATTGGATTAACAGAATAGTCATTTCGTTTCTAAGGTTTATAAAAAAAGAACTACAAACTGCTAAATATTAAGAAGAGTTTTCTATTTAATCATTTGTTGCAATGGAAGTAAATAAATTGAAGTTTATTAAATAGTCAATTATAGTCAACTAGCGTCTCCTGGGTGCTTCGCTACCCTAGCCAAAATAAATACATACAAAAAATCTATAAATTCTCATTTAATAAGGACCGCGTGTCATGTTTTCCGGTTAACCATTATAGAGAATCCAAAAGGTACCATTTGAAGAATGAAAAAGTACCAAAGAGTTCCCACTTACAGAATATTGTTCAGTCAAGACCATGTATGTTAAAATTCATGTTCTTAACTTGAATATTTTACAAAATTCAAAAAGTTCCACTTATGACATAAAAAGTACTAAAAAAGTTCTCTCTTAAAGAACCTTATTCAATGAGGACCGTGTATGTTTAATAATCATGTGTTTTGAATTCATATTATAGAACATACAAAGAATATCATTTTAAGAAAGAAAAAGTACCAAAAATGGAACAAATTCTTCCTTAGTGGAAAGTACTATATATCACAGATAAAACTCAAACGATTCAATTCTGCATTAATTTGTTCCAAAAAAAATGTGCTTTCAAAAAGTACCAAACAATTTACTCGAATTTGGTCCTATATAGGCCTTAGTACTTGAATTTCAAAATAATATACCAATAGCTTATTTTTTGTGAGTAAATAAACTACTTTTTCAAATTTTATAAAAAATGGCTCAATGAGTTTGAATAAAATTAAATTTCCCGTTTTCCCCTTTTTGGTACTGGGAAAAAACCCAGTGAAATAGCAAAAATTTTGTTTCAATAAATATTACAGAGTTAGTCCGTAATTTAATAGGAATTCTTTAATAAATCGAAAAAGTTTTCTTAATGTGCTAAAAAAGTACCAAAAATACAGTTTTCTCCCTTTTACACCCAAAAAGGACTGAATTTTAAAAAAGCACGAAACAGGTGTCACCTAATTTTGGAAGATATATTCAAAATATTTAGAAAAATTGTATTTTGTTTATTAGTTTAAAAGTTATAAAGGGCCAAAAAAGGTACCAAAATCACCTTTGTTACACATTTTTACCCCTTAAAAGTACGAATTTCAAAAAAGTACCAGACACCCATCTGCTTATTTTAAGAGTAGATACAAGTGAATTTAAAATGTTTCTATATATATATATTATACCTACTTCTAAAAATATTTTAGTCGTAAGGGTTTTCAATTTTATACAAACGAAATGTTTCTTTTGCCAACCCAATTTATAATTTTCGTGTTCATTTTAATTACTCACATCATAACATTTTAGTTTTTGATTTGATACATTTTTACATTCTTCTTTTTTTTAAAGAAGAGAAAAAAGTATTCATTACAGCTAAAAAGTTAAATGCTGTAATAAAAATAGATTAAAAATAGGGTTAAAATATACACGCTTTTTATATTTTGTTCTACTAAGCAGTAAATTGCAAACTCATTAAAAATTTGTTTTAATTTTTTTTCCATTCCCTATTTGTTCTTATGATTTTTTTTAATAACTACAACAATTTTTCGTTTGCTTGAAAGACCTTTTTAAAAACGCAAATGAAAAAAATTTACATTCTATTGAAACAATGTATTTTCTAGAATTACTTTTTTTTTTGTTGTTGATATAATCCTTGAAAGGATATAAAAACGCGTTAGTACTTTTTGGTGTTTGTTTACAAGCAACCTAACCGCCCACAATTTGTTTTACAACAATAATGAACATTCATGAAGTGAAAAAAAGGGAAAATTAAAATAAACCTTAAGTATTGAATAACAAATTTTAAATTAAATTGAAGCTTTATTTGAATAAAATTTTATTGCATCGAATTTCGAAATAACAAACAAAATGTTTCAAATATTGATGTTTTAACCTATTTGCATAAAGATGTATAATTGGTTTACTTATGCGTTTGTTATACCATTATGTGTGAGTAGTTATATTTTTTAATAGTTCTTTCTATACCTAATTTACATTATACCATTCGACTTAGAAATCACTTCGTGAATGGTTCAACAATCCGCATTTATCAAGATTTCTTTTGGTTTCAATATTAAAAAACTCTATTCGATAACCCCAATGAGACGGGGACGAGGTGCCTCCCCAGATTAAGGTAGTCCGATGTTAACTTCGAAGGGAGGGTGCCGATGATTGCAATACACAAATATATTGGTTATATTCCGTTAAAACTATGTCCGTCTCTGAGTCCATGAAGATCTTGTGGTCAAGGTTCGAACTTGTATTTAATACAAAGTATCCCGTTGTTTATGACTTAATTTTCAATGTAAGTTTTTGCTGGGTACTTACATATTTTGGACCATTTTTGAATTTTAAAGATTTTGTGGTATGTATTTAACTGTTGAATGTTTAAGTACAACTGTACTGATTGAGAAACCTTTAGGAGAAATTCTAAATAAAATTTTAAACTTTTATATTGCTAAATTAAATAACGGTCACTATTAGAAATCTTTCATCCTCCATTTAAATACTTCACAGTTAGTCGCTGTAAACATTGGAATATCATTTCTAATTTTTCTGTATTTGTATACCCACTATCACAAAAGACTTTGTCATTCCGCTTGTAACACATCGAAATATTATTGGTCATAGACCGTCAGCCTGTTAAAACACGATAGTATCAGAACGAACGGTTGAAATTTTATTTCCTATAGGTAATGTTTTTATACACACCATCAAAAAAAGGTTTTGTCATTCCGTTTGTAACACGTTGAAAAATTGGTCATAGACCCACAAAAGTATTTATATTCTTATGCATCTAGAAATTGTACTGTGATGTATGGCGGATATGCTCAAACACAAACAAGTTGTACAAAAACAAAAATCTCTCTATCAATTTTGATAAGGAACGGTTGATAATTGACCCTAACCCCCATATAAGGTCCCCTTCAGAAAATGAATTTAACTCTCACAACTGGCTTAATAACAGGATCTGAACCTGAACACCTATGTAAGGTTCCCTTTAGAAAATGACTTTAAGGCTCATATATGAATATAGCTTAAATATATGAATATAGCGATGAAATTTGACATACATAAATTTCTTACGAGGCAAAATCTTTCCACTGAATTGTATGAGAATCGGTGCATAATTGTTCCTACCCTCCGTATAAGACCCCCTTCAGAAAATGACTTTAACGAAAATGCGAGTACAGTTATGAAATTTTACATAAACAAGTCATTTAAGAATAAAAATCACTCAAAATTTTATAAAGATTGGTCCATAATTAATCCTACCCTTACATAGAAACCAACTTTCATAAAAGTACGAATACAGCGATGGAAATCGAAATAAAATATTTTTATAGGAATGAACAATTCATCATTCCGAACGGTTGTATGGGGATATGCAAAATAATAGACCGATTTTAACCATTTTCAATAGGCATCGTCCTTGGGTCAAAAGAAGAGTATGTACCAAATTTCATGAAATTATATTGAAAATTACGATCTGTAGCGTGCGCATAATGTTTACATGGACACACAGACGGACAGATAGACAGGCGGACGGACGGACAGAGGGACATAGCTAAATCGACTCAGGAAGTGATTCTGAGCCGATTTGTATACTATATGGTGGGTGTAGGACGCATAATGTCCTCTCCACTATAGTGATGAATTACGACATTAACAAGTTCTCTGTAAAAACAAGTAAGAAATTATAGTCGGGCTAGGCCGACCATATAATACCCTACACCTGTTACAAAAATAAAATGTGATTTTGTTTTCATAATAAAGCATTGTAGTTGAATTGTACATTGCCTCAGATATACTTAAGCCATTTATTGTTGAATAAAATTGTGGACATTTTAGTCAAATTTTGAAGGGGGCTTTGTATAGGTGCTATGGTCAAATGAGACCCTATAATTATAAAATTCATGAGAGTCATCAAGGCTAGTATAGCACTTGGTTTTGCAGCTTTTTGTTGAGATACGAGTATATTAAAAATAATTATGAATTTAAAAGTCCTATTCGTCAGGTTGGGGGCTAGGTGAAATAATGGACCGCTGTTAACCATTTTCAATAGGCTTTATCTCCGGTACCATAGAAGATCATGTGCCAAATTTCATTGAATTATCATCAAAATTGCGACCTGTAGTTTGATTACAAGGTTTACAAGCCCTATTCCGCGATTCAGTTGTATGGGGGCTAGGTGAAATAATGGACCGATCTTAACCATTTTCAGTAGGCTTCGTCCCTGGGACAATAGAAGATCATGTACCAAATTTCATTGAATTATCTTTAAAATTGCGACCTGTAGTTTGATTACAAAGTTTACATGCACGGACGGACGGACATAGCTAAATCGACTCAGAAAATGATTCTAAGTCGATTGGTATACTTTAAGGTGGGTATAGGACCAATATTATTGTGCGTTACAAACATCAGCACAAACCCAATATACCCTCCCCACTAAAGTGGTGTAGGATATAAAAAATCTATGTACAAAATTTGATGAGTATCGATTCGTAATTGACACTACCCACATATAAGGTCCCCCTCAGAAATTACTTAAGAGATCGTTGCTGGCTTAAAATTACGAGTACAGCGATGAAATTCGAATAAAAATAAGTGTTATACGAACCGAAATCATATTTTACGACAATCGTTATGGTTAAAATTAATATTATTTTTCTAAAGAGCTCGGTCGATAATTGTCTAAAGCCGTATTCCAAATATCACCCTCATGGGATCATTCCTTTTACGACATATGGTTTGGTGGTGGGTATATAAGATTCGGCATAGCCGAATATACTTGTTTTAAATCGGAAGAACTCTGTCCATAAATGACTTAAGCCTTCATTAAAAGCCCTATTACCCTGATGTTCAAATTAATATCAATTTATGATAATATAAAATTCAACATAAGTCTAATAAATGAGTAATTTCTTTTGACAATAACAAAAACATCAATTGATAAATATCGAAGTTTGTTTTTTGGGAAACCTTCCTATTAGGGCATATGATTTAATAGTGGATATATAAGATTCGGCATAGCCGAGTATAACTTGTTCCCTTTAATTTCAACTTAAAAACATGACCTATTAACATTATTTACATTTAAGTGAGCGTGTGCCAGTAAAATCGTCTTTAATAAACTAATAAAAAGGTCCTTTTGTTTTATCTTCTATTTTTTTTTTTTTTTGTGTATTTAGTTGATACTGGGGGGGTTAAACATTGAAATGTATTCATTTGTAGTAAATTCTTTAATAAAACTATATATGCTTTCATCTTAAAGTTTATGACTTTTCTACTTTGACTTTTATCGTGTGCTGCCTATAGAAAACTAAGAAATTCCTTTGAAATATTTGAGTTTGTTACATTTTAATGCTACTTTTTACATTTGATTTTATGTATGTGAATTCGGCTTTATGAATTGGGCGGTTATGGAGTGTATTTTTATGTTTGTTTATTATTTTTATTGTACTAATGTTTTTTATTTGTAGTGAATAAGTAATTTATTGATTGTTGTATTAGTTGGTACGTCGAGTGCCTATTGGGATTTTATGATTTTCAGTGTTTTTGGCTAATATAAAATTTTATGAAATTTATTTATGTTTTCTTTGGCTTTAAGAGGGTATTAAAGGCTTGATTTTTTAGGATATTAAATGCTTGATTTTGTTTTTTTTTTCTTAGTTTAGATTTAATTAGCCTTTATTATACCCTACACCACTTTAGTGGGGAGGGTATATTGGGTTTGTGCTGATGTTTGTAACGCACAATAATATTGGTCCTATACCCACTTTAAAGTATACCAATCGGCTCAGAATCATTTTCTGAGTCGATTTAGCTATGTCCGTCCGTCTGTCCGTCCGTCCATGTAAACCTTGTAATCAAACTACAGATGGCAATTTTGAAGATAATTCAATGAAATTTGGTACATGATCTTCTATTGCCCCAGGAACGAAGCCTATTGAAAATGGTTAAGATCGGTCCATTATTTTACCTAGCCCCATACAACTGAACCCCTGAATAGGGCTTGTAAACCTTATAATCAAACTACAGGTCGCAATTTTGAAGATAATTCAATAAAATTTGGCACACGATCTTCTATGGTACCGGAAACGAAGCCTTTTGAAAATGGTTAACATCGGTCCATTATTTCACCTAGCACCCATACAACTGAACCGGACGAATATGGCTTTTAAGTTCACAATTATGTTTAATATACTCGTATCTCGACAAAAAGCTGCAAAACCAAGTTCTATACTAGCCTTGATGACTCTCACGATCTTCTATGGTACCTGAGACGAAGTCTATTGAAAATGGTTAACATCGGTCCATTATCTCACCTAGCCCCCATACAACTGAACCCCTGAATAGGGCTTGTAAACCTTGTAATCAAACTACAGGTCGCAATTTTGAAGATAATTCAATTAAATTTGGCACACGATATTCTATGGTACCGGGAACGAAGCCTTTTGAAAATGGTTAACATCGGTCCATTATTTCACCTAGCACCCATACAACTAAACCGGACGAATAGGGCTTTTAAGTTCATAATTATGTTTAATATACACGTATCTCGACAAAAAGCTGCAAAACCAAGTTCAATAAAATATAATTATATTTACAATACTTAGCTCGACTTTGATTCGATCATTGTACTAAGGAAATGCCGATAATACAAATGTTTAATTTTTATGCTCCAACTGTAGTAAATAATTAAAACAGTCAAATATTTTATAAAGAGCAAATTTTTTAGTTTTATTTTATGTTATTTTTTTTTTTAACAAAAAATTGCAATTTACATATTATGCTTTTATTAATAAAACAATTCAAGTTGTAGTTAATTGAAATAAATAATCTGATAAAACAATTACAATATAAATATTTTCCAAAAACAAACAAATCATAAAAAATGGAATCTGTATTATTTATTCTATATAATTTTTATATCTTTTGCTATATGTAACAACAAAAATGTTTATATATTCAGTTTAGTTTAAATTAAATAATGTTATTTTTCTAATAAACTCGTATACTTTGCAATTTTGTTATTTAAATTAAACCAATTATTTAAATTTATTCGATATGTTAACCTAAATAAAAGTAAATATTTACTAACTATTTTAAAAATCTTATCAATTTATTTACATTTACTATATAGTTATTTTTGTTGCTTTATTTTACTTCTAACGAATTTTATTTTAGATAAATAAACTATACATACTCATACATACACACATATGTATGTATGTAGTTAAAGAAATATCTGCACTTAAATTTTATTGAATGCATGTTACTAACAAACAAATATTTAAATAAATAAAAAAAAAAAAACAAATAATTTTAAAGTACTAAACAAATAATTGCAAATATTCACAAACAACCATTGCCCCAACAGCCACACCAAGGTATCTTGCCACCAGTGTGAGAACTTACAGATAATTTACGCCTTTGCGAGCGCAAACTAAAACTGGCCGATGACTCTCGTGATGATGCTAAACTATTTGAATTACGATCGGAAAATGAAGCTACAGTCTCGTGATTGCTATCCCGACGGGAATGATGACTGTGATGAGGATTTGTGTTGCTCACCAGAGAAGAGCTGTGTTGATGATGATGGTGATTGTGCTGATGGTGATGATGAGTCCCATTGGTACCTCCACTTACACCACTAATACGTTGATTACCATGTGATACAGTGCCATCGGAGTGACGACGTGAACATTTCGAACGCATGGCATTGGCAGCAGCACAAGCAATTTCCGCTGCGCTGGCTTTTATTGCATCTTGACTATTTTTACGCGGTTGTTGATGTTGTTTTGTCAATGGTGACACAACGTTTGGATAACTATTACTATGGCCATGATTGTGAGCTAGTAGCTGTGATATACCACTCGTATTGGAGCTGTTGCGTTGATGTTCTGGTGTTGAATTGGGCGTGATTGCGATAGTGGGCGGTGTTTGTGTTATGGCCAGTGGTGAACCTTCAAGTTTGCGGGTGGAATGTGGAGTGTTTGGTGTACTCTGGCTAGTCTGTTTGATGTTGCGTAATGCCGGATTTGTCATGACAGCATGTAAGTCCATACAACTACCACTAGTTGTGGGTTGAACTTGAAACGTAGGCATTTGAGTACGCAAAGCTGGCGAAGGTTTTTCTGGTGTTCCTGGGCTATCAGTGTCGGCACAAACTATGGATACTCGTCGAGCTTTTCTTTTGGCATTTTCCATACTCTGCAAGTAATCAATTTATATAAAAAAGAAACAAAATTTTTAACATATTTTACTGAAAAAATTTCACCAAAAATGTCCATATCATTGTTCTTCTCTACTCACCTCTTTCTCATCTTTTACATCATTTACATCATCCTCATTAATATTTTCCGTCATATTACCATCCATATCTAGTGATCTTGTTATATGTGTTGGCTGAGATCGAAATTGTGCTCTTTTGGCAGCTGCATTAGCCAAAGCAGCATATAATTGACTTTTATTAGGCGATACACCAGCTAGCACTGGAGAATTTGTACTAGATTCAGTTGTTGGCAGGCAACCAGTTACAGAGCTACTTCTCGCTATACCAGCACACTTAATATTCAATGGTGTTGGATATGATCGGTTTGGTGGTGTGGGTGGTAATTGTTTACCATTTATGGGTTTTGGTGTATTTACATTCGTAACCAGTGGTGACAAAGGCAACTGAGCTCTTTGACTTAATGGTGAATTCGTTATGGGGGAAGTTTGTGTTGCTGTAGCAGCCACCATGGGTCCTGTAGTGGTTGCTATAATTGCAGCCTTATTAATGCGATCAAATCCTATGTATTTACGATTTTCCGGAAAAGGTTGCATTGGATCCGGTATATGTGGCGATGGACTGTCTGTATGATCTCTTTCCAGAGATCTTGTTCTTCTAGCTGTATTTGTATTCGATTCCGGACTTGTTTCACTATTATCTTTAGTTTCCGCTGGCTTTATTGTAGGATTATCACCTTCATAGGTTAGCAATAAATTCATTTCAGATCTGTATGGTTTATTATTTTTATTGTTCTGCTGCAGTGGCTGTTGCTCAGTTGTGTTAATTGAATCTGTAGATTTATTGTTTAGATTATCACGGGATTTGTTTTTTATTAGTTGTATAGCTAAGATATCTTCTGAAATTGCCTCAATGTCGTTCAAAATTGACTCTAAATTGGCTGAGTCAGTCTAAAAGTATAAGGAACATAAAATGACTTTTGGAAATTGTTTAATTTAAGCAGAAGCATAAATCCTATTAAATTTAGTTTGTTTAGTTATAAGTTAGAAACATGTAGTATAAGTATAGACATAAAATTAATAAAACATAATCAAATATTAGCAGCAGGTACGATAAACCTAATCGCCCCTACATTGATAAAAATTCTAATGTTTGTAATGTACCGAAATGTAGTCGTAGAAACACTAAAGTACATTTGTATATATGTATATACTGCATCCTTGTTGAATTCTAGGACAATATAAAAATTATAATCTGTCTGTCTTATAAAAATTTGATAGGGTCTAAATGGAACTAGAGGGCAAATGCTGGGTTGTTATTGAAAAGGGGTAAAATTTATATATTTTGATCCAGCAATGCCTTGTGGTTTCAACATGATATCTCACACATAAATTGTTTTATTTAAATTTAAATATTGAAGTAACGCGTTACGTTATAACGTTAAGGGCGCCCTGAAACAAATGTTTTCGACGTTTCCAAGTAAAATTAAACCTTGGTGGTTGGGTCAAAAATGAATCGATCATCATCAAATTTGTTCCTACAAAACTTTTTATGCCCACCATCAAGAAAGATGTTTTTGTCATTCCGTTTGTAACACATCGAAATATTCGCCCATAAAACTATATACATATGTATATTCTGGGTCCTTTTAAGATACTAAGACGATCTGGCCATGTCCGTCCGTCTGTCTGTGTGTCTGTTGAAAACACGATAGAGTGTTTTAGAGCTAGCGAGCTAAAATTTTACAAAAATACTTTTAGTTGATGCAGTTTGATTGGTATTGAAAACGGGCAATATCCGTCCACGATTTCGCTTAGCCCCCATATAAGGCCCGCTTAAGAAAATGACTTTATCGCTCATAAATGGCTAAAAGAAGCATCTATAGCGGTGAAATTCGGCACAAACATGTTTTATAGGAACCTAAAACTCTCTGTAAATTTCTATAAAGAAAGGGCCATAATTGACCCTATCCCCGATATAAAGTCCCCTTTAGAAAATGACTTAAACGCTTCTAACTGTCTAAAAGAAGCATCTATAGTGGTGAAATTCGACAGAAACATAATTCGACAAAAACAAGTTTCGTATGAGCCAAAACCTCTCTACTAAATTTTATGGCGATCAGTCTATAATTGACCCTATATAATCCTTATATAAGATTCACTCCAGAAAATTACTTTAACGTTCATCTATGGCTCAAAAGTCTTATAAATTACGGTAGTTTTATAGGAACTGACATTTCTCAACTGAATTTAATGAGGATCGACCTATAACTGATCGGTTTCCTTTAGAAAATTACTTTAAACCTCATTAAATTAAAGAGCTAATTGAACATAAATCTAATAAATGAGAAAATTGCTTCGATAATATCAAAGTTTATTTATATATAAGGCAGTATTCTTTTTCGACAATTATTTGATGGTGGGTATATAGGATTCAATTTATAGATAAAATGAAAAATGTTATGTTATATCGGAACTAGATATATATGAATAACAAATTTTGACACATTACTAGTGTTTATAAGTGAATTATGTACGTTTAAGTAATTTTCTGGATAGGGACTTCGTATGTGAGCTACGGTCAAATGAGGACCTATTATTCAAAAAATCGTCAGTACTGTTTTGGGCTCATATATCGTGGTCACCTAGTCACTAGAGCCTAGTAATACCATGAATCGTTTCACTTTTTTCAATACCTATATTACTTAAATACATATACGAATGAGAAAAAAGAAGTATAAAGTCTAATTAACGGATGAAGACTTCAATACCTTTCATTTGAGATATGAATCAATTAATTCTAATTGGAAGTTTTTGGTGAAAATTTAATTTTTCTCCGATTTAAAACATTTTCAAAAACCATTTTCATATACCAAATTTTGTTAAATTATAAGGGTGGTTATTTTTTTCCAGTCTTGGTTTTATTTAATTACAAAAAAATTTTCATTTCCACATAAAGAAAAGAATCTACATTAAATTTTTCATTCCCCTTCTCCTCAGTTTTGGGATAAATTCAAAAATCAATATATAAAATGTTCAAAATCTATTTATTTCCTCTGATAAAAACCAAATCTCACCTGACACATCGAATCGACAACAATACAATTTGTTGATGTGGTTGACGTTCTCAATGATGTTGTTATTGGTTTTTTAAAGGAAGAATTTATGGTTAAATTACATGAAACACTTGATAATTTTGCCATCGATGACAATGATGATGGTGATGACGTTGATGTTGTTGACGTTGGTGACACAGTTGTTTGTGCTGGTGGTAGTCGTGGCATAATATCAATACAACCGCCACCACCAGCAGCAATTGCAGATGTTATAGTAGTAGAAATACGAAAACTTTGTGCTGCTGATGATGCAGCTGTTGGTATCGGTTGATGTTGTTGCAATTGCAACTGTTGTTGTTTCGCTATACAACACTTAACAATCGATGACATCAGGGGTTGTGTAACAGCAGAAGCGGTGATTAAATTATGGCAAACATTTTGTGCGATTGCATAAACAGGATCATTAGGTTTACGAAAGTTAATATTGGAATTTATAAATTTAAAACAAGCTGCTGGTGGACATGTTGTTGATGTTAAATATACTAAACTCGATGTTGTTCGTAATGTTTCTGCTGCTGCTGTTAGTAATGGTGATGATATTGTTGTTGGTATTGTTAGTAATGGATTTAAAGAATTACATAAAGAATTAGAAGTTAAAACAGTTGTTGTTGTCATTGTTGTTAGTAGTGGACATAAAGTTTTTAAATTAGTTTTCATGCTGGTGCATAAAGTGTTAGTACAGTTTAATGTTGCTGTTGTTATTGTTGTAGTAGTGGCAATTGTAACTTTAGCATTAGAAGTTGTAGAGGTGATAGTAGTGGCATATATAGTTGGCGTTACATATACATCATCGTTATTAGTTACAACAACATTATTATGTTGCTGATAATGACGCATTTGATGTTGTCTACGATGATGCAGTTGTTGCCTATTTCTTTGATGTTGAGTGGAACTTACTTGTGCTTGGATTGTTGATGTACTGGTTATGCGCTGTGGTATTGGTGGTGGTTGCACGGTTGGCTTGTTGGGTGGCCTATAAGGTGATGCCAGGGCATTGGTCACATAAATATCGGGAGGTTCACATTTATGTTGTGGCAACAATGATTGCGCTTGAGATACTGTTTCGGTTACTGGTGGTGGGGGTGGTGGTAAACGTTTTTGATTTGCCAAGGCTGTATTTAACTTCAGTTTGGGTTTAATGGGCGCAAAAAAGTGCTTAGGTGTTGTATTGCCATTGTTTTCGCCATTATTTATTGCTGCTGCACTTGCACAACCATTAGGCGGCAATATTGTTATGGGCACTGTTTCGATAACGGGACTAGTAACACTAAGATCGGTAGGTTTTTTCGGCAATGCAGGTTTCCCATTCGTGGTTGCAATGTCTATTGGAGGAGGTGGTGTCACTGTGGTAGTAGGTACAAATGTAGTTAAAGTTTGTGCTGGTGAACGTTTTGTCATAATGGGCGATATAGAGTTGACTTGATATCGCCTTTGAGCAAAAGGTGATTCCAGATTATAGTCCCAACCATTAGTATGCCTAACAATAGTTTTGCCCGAATTGGTTGTAGACGAGCTTTCAGGAGTGCTACCTGTAAAATTATTTGAATTTTTTTAAACCATTTTCATTCAACAAACTATGTATAACACTTACCAAAATTTGAGTCCATGTGTTGCTGCAAAACATTTTCGAAATATGATAAAGGTGGTACTACAGCCTGCAAATCATTCAATTCATTTGCTACTAGCTCTATAGGAGTAAGAGGTGTTAACGGTCCCACTAAACTAGGAAGGGTGGTTTGCGAGCCACTTATATCGGGAGTATAACCTAAAAGGTTTTCAGCAGGATGCGTTAAAGCCACTTCACTATTACTAAGTGTTTCCTCAGACACCACCGATAAATGATCAAAATTTGTTAATTTGCTTGGACCAGTAGGAGAAGCTTCTGTTGTAGAAGAATTAACTGTATCATTTTGTGATGACACTTCTGGTGTCTGTTGGCCTTCAGCTATATCTGCCAGTTTTTTATTTTCACTACAGCATTCTTCATTGCAGGCAACATCACCTTCTTCGTGGCAACAGCAAGAGTCACAGGAATCAGAATCCTAAAAATATACTTATTTAGAGAACAGTTAAATTACTTTAAACTCGTTTCGTTTACCTCACTATTACATCTACTATGTACACCATCGCAAGTGCAGCCACCATCATTATATTGACAGGAACAAGTATTACCTCCGCTACATCTAACACTATATACACCATGTTCATGTTCTATAAATTTCGCCTTAACACGTTTGTTAAGTCGATCGCATTCATCGCGTAACGTCCAAATTTCTCGTCGTAGTTGTTCATTTTCTTTACGTAAACGTTTTATATCTGTTTGTCCTGGAATAGAGAAAATATTGATAAATTAAAATTAATAAGACAATAAATTAAAATAAATGTAAATTGTTAAATTTGTAAATATTCTTATGTATTTACAAATTTATATATAAGTGATATTTTATACCACTTTAAATGTTAAATGATTATAATTATATGTCAGCAAACACTAGCTTTCACATAGTCCACTTTCCCAGTTCATTCCCCATTCAAGTCACCTGGACCTAATGGTATTTAACCAAAACGTTGTAAATGAGTTGGTGGTTATTGTATATGATACTGGATGAATGTACAACCCTTATACTTAGAATAAGTGTGTCGTATGTTCTTCTCTTATGATTGTGTCGGATAAATGAGAAGTGTGCTGTGTTGAATGATGATGGATGAAAGGTATCTTATACAAGTGATACCGTTGAATTTTCCTTCCTTGTAGAGGTATGTTCAGAGTAAACTCAGTTCACTGTGAGTTAGAACAAAGTCTCGGCTTTTTTGATGGATTCGTACTTCGGTTTACCGGTTACGTCTTTAGGTGCTGTTGCTGACTCATCCCATCTGCGTGGTTGTAAACGAAAGTGATGTTTTTGCATCTCGGAAGTTAAGCAACGGGGCAGCAATGGTCAGAGATTTGATAGCTCAAGTACTTGAGCAAAGTGCACGTATACTAGATTGCCACCTGCGTGTAAGAAGCACAATGGGGCTGAGGTGAGTCTTCGCAAAAACTCACCCAATGGTTGAAAAAGACCACAATGAAATACGCCAACATTGCAGTTGTTCACGTAAAGCACTTCGACATTTCTTGTCCTCTGTCCAGACTCAATGACCTATTGAAGTCTAAAATACATGAGTGGTGTGGTCTTAACAAAACACACACTGCTATAAATTTATACACAACTATTTAAACATTATAATGCCCCGAGGAACAGCTGTTTTAAGAATTTCATGTAAGAATATCTCTCAATCGATGCGTATTAATGTACCGTTCGTGAGAAAAATTAAAAAAACAATTTTGTTGAAAATAGGCGTTAGTTCCCTACCATTGATTGAAAGTTTTGATCTCAGTGAAATATGTTAAAAAAAATGTTCGGCAATCTCTTCCAAATGGATCTCAAAAATTTTGTGCTTATGGCGGGAAAAATAATTAACATTTTTCATAGAGTATTTTTGGTTCAAAAACGAGTTTTAGTAAGGGGAAATGGACCAAATCATTTTTTAAATATTTTTCTGTATAAGCTAAAAATTGCCATAATCATTTGAGAAGTAATCCTACAAACAATTGGTAACGGGACACCCTAACGAACATATGAAATTTATATTCAAACAAATGAATGAAATTCGATTAATGCAAAATCATACAATTCCAAAATCAATGGGTGTTAAATGATTTTTGTTATTCCATTGAAATTTTAATATCTATCAACGTTTATTTTGTTTATATTATTTAGACCGTTGACTAAAATCGATGATGTTAAATTGTTTATGAACATTTTCATATTAAAATGCATGTTTACAGAAACACTTGAGGTAAAACAATTGTTTTATAAATCCTTTAAACTTAAATGGCGTGAGAGTCTATGTGTAAATACAACTAAAACACGTTGTTTTCAACAAATTCATAAAATTTTTGTTTATTTGGCAGATCTGTAAAGTATTTATTTTCCATGTACATCAAATTTAAGATTTAGAAAATACATGTGTAATAAATATATAAATTTGTATATTAACTAATTGCTAAATTTTGGCTAAAAGCCAAATATTGTCAAAGGCAATAAATTGTTTATTTACTTTCTAACTGTGTCACTTTTTATAAAAACTTTATAGAGTTAAATATAATAAATAAGAAATTTAACTCACCTCTCTCTACCTCAGCATTAATGTTGATGGTACGTAATCTTAATTCTTCATTTTCATAGATCATGCCACGCGATGACTTTCGATCCAATCTATAAGACAAAAGAAATTATATTTTGTTATTAAGAGTTTAAGATAAAGTTTTGTTATATTTCAAATTTGCCTTCTCAATTTATATGGACCCCACTGTCTATTGATATCTAACAACATGTTTTACTTAAATTTTTTTTTCTAGAGCTTTTATAAATTTTCCTTTAATCGTAATTTTTTTTTAATCTAATAAATATATTTAAACAACCACACAAAAAAATTAATCTTTCTTTTTAGTCTGAATGTTGTAAATAAACTAATTTGCTTATCTAATGTTCAATATAAAAATATATATTTATTTTTTTTTTACTTTAACTTCGTGTTTTCATTTCAACAATAAAAATATTCATATATTTGTTTTTGTATCTTTTTTTATCAACTAATAAATTTATTTATTCTTTATATATAGTTTTTCCCAAAAAAAGAGGCGAATCCATAGCTAGAAACACGTTTGATTTATACTAATAAGAAAATTCAATGTTTACAAATAAACAAATAAATATCTAACTATAACTATAGAAAGTAAATAAAATCAGTGGGAGAATAGTTTTAAAATATACATATTTTAATAAACATAAACAAATACGACAAAGGTAGACAATATTCTTTAATGTATTTAAGATTATCCCAGCAAACTTTTTAGACAGTTATTTTGTAAGTAATATTAATTAAAAATTAAATGGATCATTAATAATTCTAAGACGATCTAGCCATGTCCGTCGTCAGTCCATCTGTCTTTTGAAAATACGATCCTGTCCAAGCAATAAGAGCTAGGGAGCTGAAATTTTTCAAAAACATTCTGCATCAATGCAGTTTTTTTGTTATTGAAAATGGCCATATCGGTCCATGTTTTCGCATTGTCCCCAATCAAATGGCCCCCTGAAAAACAGTTTCAGCAGCCATAGCTGGTTTAAAAACACCAGCATAGCAATGATATTCCACACAAACATGTTCTATATCTCAATTGAGCTCCCTGGTTTATTTTCCAACACACGTACGTAACTTCCAAACTAAGAGAATGAGAGCTTGGAAGTTTTTTGATGGAGTTACACATAGAGAAATCTCTGTTGTTAAACATATAGATAAGTTCTTGCTTGCCGAAAGTTATTTTTGCATATGAGAATGTTTGATATTTAATATTTATTTTAATTTTAAAATATCTCAAGAAAAATTATCATTAAATATGTAAAAAAATTTATTTGAAGAATTTTTTTCTGAGTAATTGTAAAAAATAATGGGAATTTTAATAAAGGTGAATCAACGACATAAACTCCTCCTAAAAAAATACCCGCTACTATGTTAATTCTTGATATACAAGCCTATTTACAACATAATCCTGTAAATATTTTCAATTAATTGACATTTATAGCACTGTATATGAGCGCAAAAGTTCTTATATACCTAACGATCCATTATTTGTTTCATTTTTTCAAGGAGTATACATATATTAAGATTCATTTTGTATCTAATTTTGCAAATAAATGCATTTCCGAGAGCAATGTTCAAAAATAATAGGTCGTGTTTAAAATTTTTCCAATCCTATTCATAAAAAATCCACAAATTTTAATGTTTTTTATACCCTACACCACTATAGTGGGGAGGGTATTATGCGTTTGTGCTGATGTTTGTAACACCCAAAAATATTGGTCCTACACCCACCTTAAAGTATACCAATCGACTTAGAATCACTTCCTGAGTCGATTAAGCTATGTCCGTCTGTCCGTCCGTCCGTCCGTCCGTCTGTCTGTCTGTCTGTGTGTCCATGTAAACCTTGTGCGCACTCTACGGGTCGCAATTTTTGAGATAATTTGATGAAATTTGGAACATGCACTTCTCTTGGTCCAAGGACGAACGCTATTGAAAATGGTTGAAATCGGTCCATTATTTCACCTAGCCCCCATACAACCGGACCCCCCGAATAGGGCTTTTGACCTCATAATTATGTTAAATGATCTGCTATCTCTACAAAAATTGGAAAAGTTTAGTTTTATATATGTATTAATAATTCTAGTGATTTTCGTAAAGATCGGGCATTATTTGACCCTAGCCCCCATATAAAGTCCCCCTCAGAAAATCACTTTAATGTCCACAATTCACTTATAAACAGTAGTATCACGATGAAATTTGGCACAAATGCGTTTTATATAAACATAATTCCCAACAATAAATTTTATAGGGATCGGACCAAGTTTTACTCTAGCCCCCATATAAGCGTACCTTCCGATTTGGGCCTTTTAGCTCATAACTTTGTCAAATATACTACTATCTCTCCAAAAATCGGCACAACTAAGTTGGATATAATTATAAATAACACTGTCGACTTTTATAATGATCGGGCATTATTTGACCCTATCCCCCATACAAAATCCCCTTCAGGAAATGACTTGAATGTCCACAATTCACTTATAAACACTAGTATCAATATGAAATTTTCCACAAATAGATTTTATATAAACATTTTATATAAAATGTCGACATTAAATTTTATAAGGATCGGACCAATTTTTGCCCTAGCCCCCATACAACCGGACCTACCGATTAGGGCCTCTTAGCTCATGACTACGATAAATATACTACTATCTTCCCAAAAATTGGCACAACTAAGTTTGATATGTAATTATAAATAACACTGTCATTTTTCGGCGTGATCGGAAATAAAAAGTAGCCTATTGCCAGACATACGAATGTGCTGTGAAAATTTTAAGAAAATCGGTTTAGCCGTTTAGTAGTATATAACGTTCAAACATACAAACATATAAACATACAAACAAACACACATTCATTTTTATATATGTATATAGATAATTCCCAATAATACATTTTATAAGGATCGGCTCAATTTCTGCCTTAGCCTCCATACATCCGGACCTTCCGATTTCGGTCGTTTATCTTTTAACTACGTCTAATATACTACTATCTATCCAAAAGTCGGCACAATGTGGTGATGTTTGTAGCACTCAAAAATATTTGTCCTTATTAAGCTATGTCCGTCTTTGTGACCGTGTAAAACTTATGTGCACGCAACAGATCGCAATTTTGAATATAATTTGTTAAAATGTGTCACATACTATTCTCTTGATCCACTGACGATGGCTGTTGAAAATGATTAAAATCGGTCTTCTATTTTTCCTAGTCAGCATAAAACAGAACATGAACAGACATTATTTGGAACCTATATAAGATTAACAGAAATGCTTAATTATTGAAATTAATCACATTTAATATTCGCAATTGGTGTAGGGTATCATATGGTCGGCCACGCCCGACTATAATTTCTTACTTGTTTATTATTGTAAAATAGTGAAGTCACTACACCAAAAACACAAAAAATTTTACAAACTTTTCTCTCAGTGCATGGAATGCAAAAACACAAAGTGTAGTAGTCTTTGTGCGGAAAAAAAATTTTACGCTCTACCGATGTGTGTTTTATATGAAGCGCAATCGCCATACCAAATTTTATGAAGATCGGTTCCTAGCCCCACATAAGGTCCCTTTCATAACCTCTCTCTATGTGACTTTAAAGCTTATAACATACTTCAAAATCTCAGTAAACCAACGAAATTCGACATAAACAAGTTTTAGAGGAACCACAATCTCCCTAAAAAATTTTAGTTGCTTCAAGATTTTATTATATCAACGACATTGACATAAGCATGATTTATAGAAACTAAAATCCTTCTGCTAAACTGATCCAACTTCCCTTAATTGATCTCACTCCCCTTATAAGGTCCGCCATAGAAAATGTCTTTAACACTCAATATCAGTATACGATAATTTCTGGGAAACAGTCAAATCACGAACTCATAGTGGTAGAAGACCCAATGATCATAGCTCCCATATAAGGTTGTAAATAATAACAATATTTTTCCGGATAAGTCAAAAATAGCTATAACATAAGTTCCAAAACAGAAAATCACTAAAATATTCTTTTTCTGAACTTGTTCAAAATTATTTCCATATGCATAGTAGGGTGTCACGTGGACCACATTTTTGTAGGAATACTTCTCAAACGCATTGGTCTCAAAAATTAAAATTAGACCATCAAAAAAGATGGGGGGTATATCGATTTTGTCATACCGTGTGCCACACATCGAAATATTGTTCACAGACCCCATAACGTATAAATATTCTGGGACCTCGTAAGATTCTAAGACGATCTAGCTTTGTCCGTCCGTCCGTCTGGCCGTCTGTCTGTTGTTGGCGCGATTGCGTCCACAAAAAAAAGAGATATTAAGACGAAATATTCCCAAAATATTTTTTATTGATTAAAAATGTTTGGTAGTGAAAATGGGCAAAATCGGTCAACGATTTCACATAGCCCCATACAAATGTACCCCCCGGAATATTGTGTAAAAAGATTCAAACATTCACAAATTCGTTGTTTATGAAGCAAACACCACAAAATTTCGCACAAGTCAGTTTTTTGACTTCCTAAATAGAATTCTGGCCCTACCCCCATATAAGGTCTCCTTTAAAAAACTACATTAATGGCTTAAAACTACAAATATATAGCGATTAAATTCTACACACATAAGTCTCATGAGAGCCACTATCTCTCCACAAAATTTTATATGGATCCGTCCATAATTCGCGAAAATTACTTTAACGCTCATTATTGGTGTAAAAATACGAGATATCGTAGGAATTTGACATAAGTTAGTATCTTAGAAGCCATAATTGACCCTACACCCCACATAAGGTAGGGTAGAAGGGGGACCATAGCCACTTTTTTTTTTGAGGCGGCCTCAAATTAAAACCACAATACATATTCTTAATTTTTTTCTTGGTTCGGATACTTAGATATGTTGTCTTTAGTTTTATCCCTTTCAATCTTTCCTAAGTCATCCTCATACACATATTTTTTTAACTTTTCCACACTGACCAAAAACGGCGATACCGCCCATCCATGGGGTAAATACGCCAAGGGGATGGGGCAGATTTGTCATTAGTAAAATAAGCCAAAAAAATTAAAAAGTAAAAACTTATTTTGCTGTTTTATATTTTAATTCACTAAAAGTATAATAAACTAGATATTTATTGTTTATTTCACATAACTAAACAAAAAAAAATAAAACAAATTATTAATGATTTTTTCTATATTTTAACAAAATTTTGTTCTACATCACAAGCATTACATATATTTGGCGAATGTGCCCCACGGGCAGTTCTGACGTTTAGTTTAAATTTTTTTCGGGTTTCAAATTACACTATCGAAAATATTTTTATGTCTTATTATTCACTTTTATTGACGTTCTATCACTGACCAATATATTTTTTCTATCACAAAAACTAAAAAAGTTAGCACAAAAAATTCACACAGTGAAATATTTTCACAGCCCTTTGAGAAACAATTAATCACGTCTGCCTCCCATCATATGTAAAGTTAATCTTTCAAACTATCAGGGATGATAGATAATCGATAAACAAAAATAAAATTTGATAATGCGATCAAATCGATTACTCGGTTTTCAAGTTATTCGCTTTAGCAGATGTGCCCCTATGGTGAATGATCCCCCTTTTACCCTACCCTCAATAAAATTACTTTAACGCTCATTACTGGCTTAAAAATACGAGAATAAATCTCTGTACCAAATTTTATGTGGATCGGTCTATAATTGACCCTACCCCCATAAGGTCCCCTTCAGAAAATGACTTTAACGCTCATTATTGGCGTAAAAATACGAGTACAGCAGAGATATTTGACAAAAGCAATTACCTTAGGAGCCAAAATCTTTCCACCAAATTTTATGTGGATCGGTCCATAATTGGCCCTACCTCCCATATAAGGTCCCCTCCATAAAATTACTTTTACTTACTGGCTTAAAAATACGACTATAGCAATGAAATTTCACAGAAGAGAGTTGTGTAGGAGCCAAAATCTCTCTACCAAATTTTATATGGATCGGGCCTTAATTGACCCTACCCCTATATAAGGTCCCCATCAGAAATTTACTTTATCGATCATTACTGCCCTAAAAAACAATGAAATTCGATATAAACATGACTTGTATGAACTAAGATCGTTCTTCAAAATTTTACAAGGATCGGTATATAATTGACTCTACCCCCATATAAGGCCCCTTCAGAAAATTACTTTAAAACTCAGTACTGGCTTAAAAATACTAGCAGATCTATGAAATTCGACATAAACTAGTTTTGTATGAGCTAACATCTATCTACAAAATTTTGTGGGGATCGGTCCATAATGACCCTACCCCCATTTAAGGTCCCCATCAGAAAATTACTTTAACGCTCGACACTAATAAGTTTTATAGGAACCGAAATCTCCCACCCCGTATAAATTCCAACGCGAAAAATAAGAATACCGCAATGCAATTCGACATAAACTAATTTTGAGCTAAAATCTCTCTACCCTATTTTATGAGGATCGGTCCATAATTAACCCTAACCCCGTATAAGTTCCCTTTAAGAAAATGACTTTTATGCTCATGACTAGCTTAAAAATACAAGTAGATCTATGAAATTTTAAATAAATAAGAAACAGAAATCTTCCTACCGACTTCTATGAGAATTGGTCCATATATATATATATAAATAACCCTACTCCCTATATAAATTAATATTTTTAATTCGAAAGAGCACTGTCAATAGTTAAACCGCCATTAATGGACCTCTTTCAAATATTACCCTGATGTTGTCATTAGTATCGATAATAAAATATTCAAAATATCAAAGTTTGTTTATATGGCAGTGATTTGATGGTGGGTATATAAGATTCGGCATAGTCGAATATAAATAACACTTGTTCATTTCTAATAACTTCATCGAGTGCTTAAAATAAATTGAATTACAATATCAAACTTACGTATACATAACAAATTGCAAATGACATAAAATATAACTCATACGTACGAGACTAATTGAAACATCATTTGAAAGCAAAAATTTAAACAAAACCAAATGTTAATAAATACATAATTGCAAATAAAATATAATAAAATTCAAAGATATCTTTGTGCATTTCATATACAATAGACAGACTAAAAGAATCTATAAAATGTATTTTTATTTTCTTTAAATAAATAAACAATTCATTAGAATGATACAAATTAAACAAAATTCAATAAAAGGTGTGAAATGGAATAAAAAAAATATATAAAAATAAACCACAAAAAACAGAATAATATGAATGAAAAAATCACCATTATTCACTTCAAAATGTGTAAAAATAATATTTCTCTCGTGCTATAGTTTCTTTATAATTATATTTCTTAAATTTTTATTATTTATTTTTGTACACAAAATGGCATTTATATTTTAATAACCCTGAAATAGGAAAAATTATTATTTTACTCGTACTGCTACGAAAAAATATATTTATGTGTGTGTGTCTATATATTTGTTAATGGATATAGGTAAAACTGTAGCAGTGTCGATGTTTTTTGTTAAATATTTTGCTAATTTTAGTGCTTTTTTCATTCTTTATTTTAGAAATTTTTTTTGTTTATGATTTTAAAATGTTTAAACAGCTACACGTACAAGCATTTTACGTGTAGTTTAGCATTGTTTATTGAAACTGTGCGTGACATTTTCTTTAGAATGTGAGATTAAATGCGCTGCGATTTTCTAATTCTACAAGGATTTTTACGTTTCTTGTTTGGCATTTTTGTTTTACTTTTTGGAAACTTTTATTTTTATTAAAAGATAATAGGTCATTAGAAATTGTAGACATTTTTACAAGGTTGCAATGAAAAAGATATTAAGAAATTAATACAAAGTTTTTTATTGTATTTTCAATAGACTTAATACACGTAAAGTTCATGGTCTTGTAAATGTTTTCATTTCAAAAAAGACACAGATGTTTAAATAAATTTTATTATGTTTTGTTTTTTACAACTAAATATTTACATGAAATTTAAAATTTGGTTGGTGTATTTAAGTAAAATTAATATTTATGTTAAAGTTAAAAATACGAGGGTTGAACGTATGTATATAAACTGCCTGAGGTATACATGTATTTTATTGAAAAAAATGCGGGTCAATCATAAAACGATTATTGATTCTAATTATGTCAAATTTCCACATAATAGATCCAGAATTATGTAAAACAAATTTTATGAGGATCGTTCCATAATTGATTTCATTCAGAAAATGTCTTAAACATTCTATACTGACTTGATAATAAGAAAACCGTTTAATAAATAAATAGCAGTATAAAGGTAAAATTTGACATAAACTGGTTTTATAGGAATCGGGACACAAAAACATTTAAAATATTTTTTCCAAAATTTTTATACCCACCATCAAAAAAAAGGGGAGTTTGATTTTGTCATTCCATGTGTAACACATCGAAATATTGTTCACAGATCCCATAAAGTATATAAATTCTTGGACCTCGTAAGATTCTAAGACGACCTAGCTATGTCCGTCCATCAGTCTGTTCATGGCACGATAGCGTGCACAAAAAAAGAGCTATTGAGATGAAATTTTCCCAAAATATTTCTTATTGATCAGAAATGTTTGCTATTGAAAATGGGCAAAATCGGTCAACGATTTCACATAGCCCCCATACAAATGTACCCCCCGAAATATTGTGTAAAAAGCTTCAAACATTCACAAATTCGTTGTTTATAAAGCAAATGACACAAAAATTCACATAAGTCAGTTTTTTGACCTCTGAAATAAAATTCTGAATTATGGCGGACATAGACCACAATTGGCCCTACCCCCCATTTAAGAACCCCTTTAGAAAATGACTTTAATGCTGATTACTGGCTTAAAAAAACGAATATGAAATCGACTTTTATAAGAATTGATCCATATATGTATAACCCTACTCCCTATATAAATTAATATTTTTAATTCGAAAGAGCACTGTCAATAGTTTCAAACCCACCATCAAACAGGTAGGAAAGCATTGCCTATGTGAAAAAATGGATCAATAAAACCATAATTTCAAATTTGCGACCTGTACATTGCGCACAAGGTTTACACGGACAGCCACGCTGACGGATAGAAGGACAGAGCTTAGTCCAGTCAGGAAATGATTCTAAACATGAATCGCTCCACGAAATGTTTTCCGGGTAGGCCCATAATTGGTCATAGCTCCCATATAAGATCCATTTCCGAAAATCACCTAAACGCATATATTTCATTGAATTCTAAAGCAATAGGGATAACATTCGACTAAATTTTTTTACGGATCGGTGCGTTAAAGTTCATAGCTCCCATATAAGGTCCATTTACAAAAATCACTTAAAAGCACATATTTCATTATCAAATAAAGCTATCTTGATAAAATTCGACACAAACATGTTTTGTCCAAACAGTAATCCCTATACGAAATTTTTCCCGAATATGCCCATAATGGGTCATAGCTCGCATATAAGGTCCACTTCCGAAAATCACTTAAACGCATATATTTCATTAAATTCTAAAGCTATAGGGATAAAATTCGAATTGAATATATTTTGTGTACATATAAATCATTCTACTACTTTTTTCCCGGATCGGTCCATTATTGGTCATAGCTCCCATATAAGGTCCTAAAAATTCTGAAAATCACATATATATTTCTTTGTCAAATAAAGTTATATTGAGAAAATTCGACACAAATATGTTTTGTCTTTATACGAATCACTCTAAGCCCTTAATTGCTCATAGCTCATAGTTCACTTCCCAAAATCACCTAAACGCACACATTTCGTTAATTAATAAAGCTATTGGAGTAAAAGTAGACTTGATATTTTTTTACATATAAATTATTATAAGAAATTGTTTCCTGATCGGTCCATAATTGGTCATAACTCCCATATAAGGATCATTTCCGAAAATTACTTAAACGCACATTGACAATCAAAGTTATAGGTATTTGACATAAATGTGTATTTTGTATATAAATCATTATACGGAATTTTTTCGGACCGGTACATAAGTTGTCTTAGCTTCCATATAAGTTTAACTACTGGAAATCAGTTAATACCACTTAATTCGTTATTAAATAATTATATCCGAATAAAATTCGACATGAGTATGTTCTGTGTATAGATAAATCATTCTATTGAAATGTTTTCGAACTGGCCTATTAATATAAATTTTTCTGGACCTAATCAAAATTAGTTCAACAAAAATTTTAGTAAATTATCTAAAAATTAGATAGTTAAATGGGCTTTAATAAAAAGCAGCTTGATCGTGGAGGGTATTTAAGATTCGACATAGCCGAATATAGCAATCTAACTTGTTTCTATTGAACTTCAGAAAGTATATTATTTATAACTTTTAATAATAAATCGAGCGCAGAGTAATTTGTCCGTTTGTAATCGATAAAATGTAGTTCAATTGGCTTCCTCTTAGTCACCTATAATCTGAAAGTAGGTCTAATCTGTATGGTCTAAAAACGCCTACAAACTCATAACTTATATTCTTTCAACATAAGATAAATGTGGTAGTCATCGTCAGTATAAAATAACATATTTTCATTATTTTTAGTTATGTTGTATCAACCTTCCACCATCTAAATATTTTATGTAGTGGACTGAATCACTTTGTCATTTTCTGTGCTAGTAGAAAAAAAAAATATATTTTAAGTATATCGATTCTTACTTTCCTAGAATTTCCTAGAATTATTAAAAATAGCTCTATTTTTGGGTATTTTTCTACTTTTTTAAAATATCAAAAAATTCTTTAAAACATGTCTAGTATAAAAACTTTAAACGATTATTAGAGTATAAACAAGTTAGAGTGCTATATTCGGCTGAGCCGAATCTTAAATACCCTCAACCAGCTACTTTTATATTAATACTTTTCTAATTGATGAAATATTTGTAGAAATAAGTTTTCTCATGTCTTAAATAGAAAAAAATCCCAAGATTTGAACAGCTTAAATCTATTACAATTCCAAGATTTATTGGACATTACAAACGCCAGTTTCTTTATATTTTTATAGCGTTAAGCGATATTTAGTAATTTGCATGTACGCATGTGTGTGAAAGATTTAAGGATTTTCAAAATTTATACATATAATTTTGTTCTACACAAATTGAAAATGCAACTAGTTAAATACACGGTTAAAGCGCTTTTAGGGGCAGGACCTAGTATGGGAGATATGACCAATTATAGCAAAATTTCTGTACATGAAAGCTATATTTCTGTCAAATTTTGTATCTATATCGTAATTTAGTAATAAGTAATGTGTGTTTATGTGTTTTTCTTAAGGGAGGCTTGCATGGGACCGACCGTATCCATGTTATGAACCGATCGTGAAAAAAAACTTGAAATATATATCTTAATTCAGTAATGAGTTATGTGCGTTTAAGTGATTTTCGGGAGGGCACCTTGTATGGGAGCTATGACCAATCCGATCCAAAAAGCTTTAATTGTAATATTTCTGCATATATAAGGGCAGTACTTGTACTAAAATTTTAAATGAATATCTTCATTTACTAATGAGTTATCTGGTTTTAAGTGATTTTCGGGAGGGGACCTTGTATGGGAGCTATGACCAATTATGAGCCGATCGGAAAAAAATTTCACAGTAATATTTTTGTGCATACGAGCAATACTTGTACCAAATTTTATATGGATATCTTAATTCAGTAATGAGTTATGTGCGTTTAAATGATTTTCGGGAGGGGACCTTGTATGGGAGCTATGTCCAATTATGGACCGATCCAGAAGATTTTTTCTCTGAATGAATTCTATTGACATAAGATTTTAATTTGTAAAATTTTGTGAAGATATCGACATTGTGACGGAAGTTATTAACAAAAAACCCATTTTCCGGGAATATGTACCGATTCCGCCAATTTTCAGCAGGCACTTGTGTAGAAACGAACGTGTGGTAATTTTCATGGAATTATCTTGCATAGTTTTCGAGAAAATTACATCAGAATGTGTAAAAAATGCCTATTTTTTGGAGGTTGTTTTAAATTTTGATTCATAACTTTTCCCGGCGTAAACTGATTTTGCTCATTTTCAATACCAAACAACTTAGGAAAATAAAGAAAATTTTGGGTGAATTTGGTAAAATTCTATTGCTTCGTTTTATCGTGAGCGTATTTTACACATACAGACGGATAGACGGACATAGCTAAATTGACTCAGAATTTGATAAGGACTCAGAGTATATATACTTTGTTGGGTCTCAGATGAATATTCTTCTGATGGTGGTGGAGGGTATAAAAACTCTTGTAATTCTGTTCGATAAAAAATTCGATATAATTTAAAAATATTTTTTAATATAAAAACAACATACTTTGCTGATTTTTCGGATCGTTTGCCATTTTTACCACGTTCGGTATTTCCATAATGCTGACGTACAATTTTCGAGCTTTTCATTTAAGTTTAAATATATATATATATATTTTTTATTTATAAATGCCTTTAGTTTAATGCTTTTGAAAATATAAAGCATTTAAAAGTGACATCAAATAAAATTTTTATCAATGGCATGTTTTTTAATTGGTTAATTTTTTTTTTTTTTGTATATCTTAGGGACTTTTAAACTTAATTTGAATTAGCTTTGTATAAGAAAATTTAAAATTTGTATTTTTTTTATTTATTTCCGTTTTCTTTAAACATCTCACACTTTTGCCACTTTTTCATTTATAACGATTTTTGTATTTACAAATTTGCTTTTATTTTATTTACGCGTTTTTATTGCTGTTGTTTAAATACAAACAATAATTGACATTTAGTATTTTACGGATATAAGAAAGTAAAATTTATTTTTTTCTTTGTTCTTTGAAAGTTTTGCCGAACTTGAAGTACTTTTTAATACACTCATACTCTTCTTAGACTAAACGAATGACGGACTAAAATTCAACTGACCAACAAACCGACCGACGTAATCATCTTGTCTGTAAAATCGTTAATATTTTTCGGTTTTTTCTGCTTATTTTTTTGTCTATTCTATTTGTTTAAAGCGTTGGTGGCTGCGAATTTCATTGCCAGTCAGTTTTGTACTACAACATTTAATACTCGAGGCATCAATGTGAGACCAACTACTAAACGAAAATTTATCATGAAAGAAAATCTCTATTATAGTGGAAATCTATGAAATGTTTTTTGTTCTAATATTATTAAACGAAATAGAATAAAACAATGTGCCATAAGGCATCAACCCAATAAAAACACACAGTATACAAAATTAAAAGGCCTGACGGAGAATGTTTTTTGAAAACTGTTGTTTTTTTTGCGATTGAAGAAAGAAAAATTCACGTTGAAAACAACAAATCATCATTTGCAAATGGACTCGTCGTTGGGGAGCATGGCAAAAAATTTATATATATTTTCTCACAATACAAATTTTTCAAAAAAAAAAAAGTAAAATTACTCAGTTGTCGAAATTCAAAATGATTTTCATTTATTAGAGTACATTGTTTGTTGATTTTTCAAAATGAAAATTCAAAAATCATTTCCATAAAATTTATGAAAAATGTATTTTCATACAGGAAAGGTCAGTGATTCTTAAACATACTATGTATACATATATTTCATTTTTAATTGCCGACCAACCAAATAATATCCGGCAATTTAAACAATTAGCAATGAATTAAAAATGTATACATATTGTTCATTTATGAATAGACTGTCATATTTCAAAACTAAAGTTTTGAATAAAAAAATTGCAGTAAATTGTTTCTTATATCATTCCTTAAAATTGAAGCGTTATTATGAATCGATCTAACTAATAAATATAATTTCAAACATATTAACCTTTAACGTCTAGTTAACGAAAATTATGTGTTTTGATCAAGAGGTGATCTTCGAAATATTCGTTTGGATTAATTATGAACCGAGCTCCGTCAAATAAAAACAAGTAAGAAACTGTGGTCGGGTGTGCCTGACCTTATGATACCCTACACCAATTGCGAGTATTGAATGTGATTCATTATAAATAATAAAGCATTTATGTTGAATCTAACATAGATTCCAAATAATGTCTGTTCATGTACGGTTGTATGCTGACTAGGAGAAATAAAAGACCCAATTTCAATAATTTCGTCGTTGGATCCAAAGAAGAATGTGTGACAAATTTTAACAAATTATATTGAAAATTGCGAGCTGTAGCGTGCACGGTCATAAAGACAGACATAGCTTAATCGAATCAGAAAGTGATTCTGAATCGACTGATATACTTAAGGACAAATACTTTTGAGTGTTTTGATAGATAGTAGTATATGAGACGTAGTTAAGAGATAAAAGGCCAAGTCGGAAGGTCCGGTTATTGTTGTGAACTATGTTTATATAAAACTAATTTCTGCCAGATTTCATTGTGATACTACGGACATGTCTGAGTGCTTAATGTCGGGATTTATGTTTATATAAAACTTATTTGTGCCAAATTTCATAGTGATACTAGAGTTTATAAGTGAACTGTGGACTATAAAATAATTTTCTGAAGAAGACTTTCTATGGGAGCTAGGGTCAAATGAGGCCCGATCGTTACTAAAATTTACAGTGTTATTTAGGAATATATCAAATATTGTAGTGACAATTTTTGGGAAGATACCAGTGTTTATAAGTGAATTGTGGACATTCAAGTCATTTTCTAAGGGGGACTTTTTACAAAAGTCGATAGAATTATTTAAACTTATATAAAACTTAATCGACTCAGGAGTGATTCTGAGCCGATTGGTATACTTAAGGTATACCAATATTTTTGTGTTTTACAAACATCAGCACAAAAGCATAATACCCTCCCCACTAGTGGTGTAGTTTATAATTATAAGATTCATAAATTATTCTGGATCTGCCAAAATTAGTATGTATTTATTTCTAAAGAAATTACTAAATGATTTCTAAATCATAGTGCAATTTATAAAATATCTAAAAATTGAATATTTAAATAATTTTTGATAAAATGTAGCATGTAGGGTATTGAAGTTTCTACGTAGACGAATATAACACTCTAACTTGTTCATTTTACAACTGCATACTAATGGATTATACGTTATAATCTTTCAATGATATACATATGTATGTAAGTAAAATAAAATCACTGGGTTTTTAAACAAATAGAAACAGAACAACATCATCATCAACAAGTAACAATTTTCAAAGCAATCATTTTTATTTTACTACGTGTCAATAACATGTCTCATAAAAATACCAAAGTAAAAATCAAATATTTATTTAAATTTACATTAATACTCAAAATATTGTAATTTGGAAACTTTTGAGAAAAAAAATATGTTTGTTTTACGAGTGTGTGATCAATTAATTAAGATTTATTTGAATATGTTCGGTGTACATGACGTAGACATCTGTTTATTATTTGCTTATTTATAAAAATGTATATTTTTATTTGTTTGATTTTTTGGTTTTTCTCTTCTTTGTATCTACATATGTATTTATTATACATGTATATTTTTATTGTTTGTTTAAGGTTAAAGACACAATGTATCTTTATGAGATTTCGACTGACCACTTACTATAAACATTTTTAAATTTGTTGATATGAAATATTTAATTGTATTTTTAATTTATTGTTTTCTTTAATTTTGCAAAATTATCTGTATTAGTGACGAACCATTTGAAGTGTCACTTTGGATTACTTTATCTTGAATATATTGAAAAATTGAAAATTGTGTCATGCGGTTTTTCCGTTAATAGTACGCAATTTATTTGTTTGCTTAAGATTAAGAGAAAATATTTAAGACATACATATTTAAAGATTTTAAATTTTTTTCAATAATTCTTTGCAATATGAAACAAATAAAATTATTTTATTCAGCTATATCGAATCGTATAAACCCACTATATAATCACAAAAAAAATATATTGAAATTAAATTTTCCCAAAATATTTATAATTAATCAGAAATGTTTGGTATTGAAAATGGGCAAAATTGGTCAACGTTTTCACATAGCCCCAATACAAATGTACTCCCGGAGTATTGTGTAAAAAGTTGATCCTACCCCACATATAAGGTCTCCTTCAGAAAATGACTTTAACGCTCATTATTGGCGTAAAAATACGAGCCAACATCTTAACACCAAATTTTATGTGGATCAGTTCATAATTGACCCTACCCCACATATAAGACCCCCTTCAGAAATGACTTTAACGCTCATTTCTGGCGTAAAAAAACGAGTATAGCGATGCAATTTGACATAAGCAAGTATCTTATGAGTCAAAACCTTTCCACCAAATTTTATGTGGATCGGTCCATAATTGACTTTTCCCCCATAAAAGGTCCCCTCCGTAAAATTACTTTAACGCTCGTTACTGGCTTAGAAATACGAGTACAGCGATGAAATTTAATAGAAGCAAGTTTTATTTGATGCAAATTATAAGTGGATCAGGCCTTAATTGGCCCTACCCCCAAATAAGGTCCCCATCGGAAAATTAGTTTAAGGCCCATTACTGGCTTAAATATACTACTATTGCAAATGAAATTCGACTCAAGTAAGTTCTTAGAGCGCCAAAATTTCTTAACCAAATTTTATGTGGATCGGACCTTAATTGACCCTACCCCGCATATAAAGACCCCATCAGAAAATTACTTTAACGATCATTTCTGGCGTAAAAAACGAGTAAAGCGATTATATATATAAACATGACTTGTATGAACCAAGATCATTCGACAAAATTTTACTACGATCGGTCTATAATTGACCCTACCCCCATATGAGGCCCCTTCAGAAAATGACTTTAAAACTCAGTACTGGCTTAAAAATGCTAGTAGATCTATAACATTTGACATAAACTAGTTTTGTATGAGCTAACATCACTCTACAAAATTTTCTGGGGATCAGTTCATAATTGACCCTAAACCTATTTAAGGTCGCCATCAGATAATTATTTTAACTCTCATTGCTGGCTTCAAAATACGAGTACAGTGATGAAATTCGACACTAATAAGTTCCATAGGAACCGAAATCTCTCTTTCAATTTTTATGAGGATCAGTCTATAATAACCTCATATAAATTCCCCCACAGAAATGACTACAACGCGAAAAATACAAATACCGCAATGCAATTCGACATAGACTAATTTTGAGCTAAAATCTCTCTACCATATTTTAACCCCGTATAAGGTCCCTTTAAGAAAATGACGTTAATGCTCATTACTAGCTTAAAAAATACAAGTAAATCTATGAAATTTTAAATAAATAAGGAACTGAATTCTACCTTAGTGGAAAGTACTAATGAAAATAGTACAATTTTTTCCCTTTTCGCTTAGAAATATACTTTTTTGAGAATTAAGTTTACAAAATGTTCCGTACTTATGTAAAACTATATATCACAGATAAAACTCAAATGATTCAAATCTGCTTTCATTTGTTCCAGAAAATAGTGCTTTCAAAAAGTACCAAACAATTTACTCGAATTTGGTCCTATATATTTCTTAGTACTCGAATTAAAAAATACCAACAGCTTATTTTGTATGAGTAAATAAACTACTTTTTAAAATTTTATAAAAATTGGCTCAATTAGTTTGAATAAAATTAAATTTCCAGCTTTTCCCTTTTTGGTACTTTTTTCCCCAGTGAAATAGCAAACATTTTATTACAATAAATATTACAGAGTTAGTCCGTAATTTAAAAGGAATAATTCAATAAACCGAAAAAGTTTTTTTAATTGGCTAAAACAAAGTACCATAAATACATTTTTCTCCCTTTAACACCCAAAAAGGACTGAATATTAAAAAAGTACGAAACTCATAATTTTGGGAGATGTATCCAAAATATTTATAAAAATTTTATTATGTTAATTAGTTCAAAAGTTATAAAGGGCCAAAAAAGGTACCAAAATTACAATTGTTACACATTTTTACCCCATAAAAGTACGAATTTCAAAAAAGTACCAGACACCCATCTGCTCATTTTAAGAGTAGATACAGGTGCATTTAAAATTTATCTTGTGTAAGATAATTAAGAAAATCTGTTTTACCCGTTTTTCCCTTTTTTACCCGTAAATGTACAAATTTTTAAAAATCCCTCCTTTGTGGATCTCTTTTATATATAGATAACCCTATTCTCATTAATATCGGTATGTAATAATAAAATAATCAAAATATCAAAGTTTTTTATATGACAGTGATTTGATGGTGGGTATATAAGATTCGGCATAGCCGAATATAGCACTCTTACTTGTTATTTCCATATTCGGAATCACACACACCAAATAACACTGGGATTAGTGAAAATTATTTTGAATAGTTTGTTCATCGTGGCCTGTGTAATTAGAAAATAAATAATTTATTTGTAATTTGTTTTTTTTTTCTAAATAGTACATTTCTATGTTATCTGTTTGCTTTAAATTTCCATTTTTTTCATGTGGCATCTTTTGCACAGAGCTTTTACTCTAATTTTGAATTTGACTAAATTTGTTATGATCATTAAAAAGCTTTCGCATGGAGGAAACAGTCTGAAAAAGCATTAACATCTATGTCTGCTTATTATTTACAAATATTAAAGTAGATTGCAGTAACATTGAACAAAAGGGTTTTTACATAGATTACAGATGCGTATGATTTATTCACAATAATCGTTAATATTATATATTGTTCATACGCCACCATGTCGGTATTAAGCTTTTACTATAGTGGAAGGCATTAAAATGTTAAAATTATTAAAATATTGAAAATAAATAAGAAAAAATATTTTCTTAAATGCTTAGTTATAATAAATAGTGTTCAAACTTATACATAAATTTTACCTTTAAAGCAATTTATTGGATAACTTTAATATCATTTTGTTATGTATTTGTGACATATTTACCTATATTTTAATTAGTGAGGTATTTTAGTACTAAAATTTTGCTAACAAAAAAAAATATATATATATTTACTCTAAAGACATATGTACATACATAAAAGCTTTTTATATGAATGTCATATCTAATAATGCTAATTTTTGAAAAGCCTACAAGTATACTACAGTATTTGAGTTTTATATTCTAAACAGATATACAGCGCGTACTTATTTATATACATATGTACTAAAATTATTCAGGGTATTCACAATCAAATGTCAAACATTCTATTAAAGCAAAAAATCAAATAATTTAATTTTGTTTTTAAATATTTAAAAATAAATTTTACAAATTGCTAATATAAAACATAATTTTTGTACGTCTTTGGATTAAAGTTAAAATTTCTTAATTTCTTTCAACTTTGGGGAATCTTTTATACTAGGGTTGTCAATTCCTCCGATATATTTCATCAATTTAATGCCCATAAACTAATTGTATGGGTGCTAGTGTCAAGTGTGGCACAATTATTTCGAAAATTGGCAACATAATTAAAGCTAAAGATACTAGTATTTTAGGAGGGAATGCGTTTGTGGTGATGTTTGTAACACCCAAGAATATTAATTCTACATCCAACTGTACCAATCAGATCAGAATCACTTCCTGAGTCTATTAAGCTGTTTCCGTCTGTCCATGTAAACCTTGTGCGCACGCTACAGTTTTTTTTTTTTGATAATTTGATGAAATTTGACACGTACGCCTCATTTGGTCCAAGGACAAATGCTATTGAAAATGGTTAAAATCGGTCCATATTTTCACCTAGTCTCCATACAACCGGACCCCCGAACAGGGCTTTTGAGCTCATAATTATGTTAAATGTTCTAGTATTTCAATAAAAAATGGTACAACTTAGTTGTACATAAGTCCAAATGATACTAAGGATTTTCGTAATTATCGGTCTTCATTTGACCGAAGCCCCCATACAAAGTCCTATTCAGAAAATGAGTTAAATGTTCACAATTCACTTATAAACACTATTATCACGATAAGATTTGTAACAAATAAGTTTCATATAAACATAAATCTCGATAATTAATTTTATAAGGATCGGCCCAATTTTTTCCCTAGCCCCAATACAATCAGACCTTCCAATTTGGGCCTATTAGATCATAACTACGTCAAATATACTACTATCTTTCTAAAAATCGGCACGACTAAGTTTGATATAAATATAAATGACACTGTCGATTTTCGTAATTATCGGCCGTCATTTAACTCTAACCCCCATGCAAAGTCCCTTTCAGAAAATGACTTGAATGTCCACTATTCACAAATAAACACTAGTCTGATGATGAAATTCAGTACAAAAGACTTTTATGTAATAACATAAATCCTGATTCGATAAAGCTATGTCCTTTTTTGTGTCCTTGTAAACCTTGTGTGCACGCTACAAATCGCAATTTTCAAGATAATTTGTTAAAAATTAGCACACACTCTTCCCAGGATCCAATGACGAAGGCTGTGGAAAATTATTGAAACCGGTGCATTATTTCACAAATAAAACCAAAAACCCTTCCCACAAAAGGAGGTTGCCTCGAATTTTTGCTCATATCTATGTTATTTATGAACTGATGTTTGTGATTTTAAATAGGAAAGTTCTGAAAAGCATGTCTAACAGAACTATTGAAGACTTGGATCCCAAAGCTTCAGAAAATTGATTGCAACAGATAGACAGATGGACATAGCTTAGTCGACTTTGCTCTCTTTAAGGATCCAGAATATATATAATTCAAGGGGTCCAAAAATTATATTATGGACCCAATCTTGGTGTATTGCAATCCCGGGGTATAGAGGTGCTACCAGTACCTCTAGTCTACCGGGACTACAAACTGGTGATAATCAATTGTATCCTCGACCTTTCCTTCAAATGATTTGACATGGAGTTGAACCAGAGCTCCACATAATCTGGTACCACGTTTGGCCAGTTGCTTGCAGGACTTTGTCCTGGCTAGTCAGTTGGTTAAGGTTCCTTTGGGGTCCACGTAGTAGTTGTGGTCTAAAATCAAATACGCGGAAAGAGAAATTGTCGGTTAAAGGACTGATGCATGGTAAAATCTATAATTCGGGATAAGTTCGGTGCTGTTGCCGAAGTAAACAGATACCCCACGGAGTGACTGTGGGGCTAAGCGTTGGAAATGAGTTGATACAGCATGAAAGTAGGGGTATACGGAGTGAGTGTGTCTGATGTTGTTCTCTATGAGTGTATCGGATGAATGAGAAGTGTGCTGGGTTGAATAATGATGGATGAAAGGTATCTTATACAAGTTATACCACTGAATTTTTCATTCTTGTCTAGTTAAATTCAGGAAAAACTCTGTTCGTACCAGATTTACCACAGTGTGTTCTCTGTGACTAAGAACAAAGTCTTCGCCTCATTTGATGGATTCGTGTTTCGGTTTACCGAATAACGTCTCTAAGTGCTGAAGCCGACTCAATAGAGACCAACCCATTTGCGTGGTTGTAAACGGAAGTGATTTTCTTGCATCTCGGAAGTTACGCAACGGAGCGTCGGAGTGTTTCTGTTGTATGGGGGCTAGGATAAATAATAGATCAACTCTAAAAATGTTTCTAAACCGATTGGTTATTTTGTAACCAATATCCTCTCACTATAGTGGGAAATTCGAAATTTGTTCATATTGTTGTGAAGTACCTTATTGCATATTTCCAAATTATAAAATAATATTTTTGTATTTTTCGGCATTTAGCACATGTTATCAATATATCACGAGTTTTCTAAATTTACCATATTTATTATTTTTTGTTACACAGATCTACTAGTTAGATATGTACCTACATACAAACATATAAGTAGAACTGATAAACACCTCAGATGCACTCATTCACCGCTGAACGATGATGAAAAATGAAAATGTAAACAAACAATGTAAAATTACCTGGTGTTTAGTTTATAGTGCGCATGCCGTCTTCGTTCTCGTAGCATTGCCGTGCGTTAAAAGTAGTTCCCATAGTATGAAAAATAAAGAAAAACCAATAACAACAAAAGAAACAAAATAAAGAGAATAATAATAAAACAAGTGGAAAAATAAAGAAAATATTGGAAGAAAAATAAGATCAAACATAAAAGCAATAATAATATTTTAAGAGAAAATAATACAAAAATTAAACATTTATGAAATGAAATATTTAAGAGAAATTGTATTAGAAAAAAGAAAATTGGAAAACAAGAAGAGAAAAAATAAGTTTACACATTGTTAGTTTAATTTATATTTAGCATGGATATATTTCTTAAATTTTTGTATCTTTATTTTGTTTGTTTTGTTTATATTTTCTTTAGATTTTTCATTTATTTGTTTATTTTCTTAATACAACACTTGTATACTATTTATTTATTTACGTTTCTTATAGTTTAAATTCAAATATCATGTTTTGCTTAGATTTTCTTTTTCTATATTTTTTTTAGAAAAATAAAAAAAATCTTTAAAATGTTGACAGTTTTCAAAATGTTCTTTTAAGTAGTCATTAATAATTACTTTGTTCTTCTGAAAAGTATTTAAGGTATTTATTTGAAAGATGAATGAGAAGTAATTTGTTGAGTTCATTTGTGTCTTGTTATATTTTTATGCACAAAATATATATTTTAATCCCTTTGACATTTTCTTATGTAGGAGTATTAAACTATTTCAACAACATATGTATACACATTCGAAAAAAAGGTCAAGTCCCTTAATATTACCGATTAAATGTGACATTTATACATTATCGGCCAGAATAATAGGAATTGGATTTTCGTACAAATGTCGTAAATAAAAAATTTGACTGTGTTACTGCCTCTTTAGGTCACACAGCATACACAATAAATATCATAAATATAATACCTATATATAGAGAGTTTTTAAACCATAGTGTTAGTGTTAATTTTATCATTACTACAAGACTGGCAAAACTCAAATTTAAAGATTTTTTACTTGAGATAAAATAAGATACATGGTAATGAAACCTCCCATAAAAACATATCTAGAAAACTACAAAAGATGTTTCATGAAATTCTTGAAATACTTTCATAGGTCGTCATACTACCAGTCAATTGAATAATGTCCATCTGTATATGTATATAATGTTTCGTCGTGCATTGGTAAATGTTTAGAAAAAATATAACCTAGACCTATAAATTGTTAACCCAAAAACCAGAATATACCTATTTGTCTCAAGGATTGAGTCCGAATTTTGCCTCAGAATTATAGGCCTTTGAAGAAGATTAAGCCTTTGAAATTTTGAAGAACAAAACTTTCTTTCGCCTTTTTTCAATTTTATAGTAATTTTCAAACTTCCCTTTCCTAAGTTGAATAAGCCATGTCCGTCATTCTGTCTGTGTGTTCATTTAAAAGTTGTTATCGAAGATCGCAATTTTGATTATAAGAACAAATGTTTATTTTAAGGACTAACTCTATTGAAAATGATTAATATGGGTCCATTATTTCACCCAGACCCCATATAACCGAACTCTCTGAATAGGGCATTTGATTCAAAACTATGTTAAATTTACTAGTACCTCAAAATAATTGGCACAACTAAGTTTATTATAAGCCTTAATGATCATGTCAAGTTTTGTAAGTGCTTAATTTGATACTATCCGCCATACAAATCACTTATCACATAAATCCATCCATATGATTTTATGAGGATCAGTTCATATAAAACCTTTTCCAGAAAATTATCTATTCTGGAAAAGATATTACCATATAAAATTGTTTCTAGCTATTATACTTATATTCCCAGATTTACGAATTTCATATGGAAGGAGCCACGCCCACTATTTCTAATCGACTTATTCTTAAAACAAATGTTCATATTGATTCTAAAGCAACTTGTACTACAGTTGATGTCTCCCACCTATTGTGGTTCACATGGAAGTCAAAGTTGTTCTTGCAAAATTTGGGTATTCCATCTCCAATAGATTCTCACATATACGAACTTTTGTACTTAATTCATATGGGGGTATCACGCTCCCCCTATTGCTAATCCGCCAATTTATTACTCTAATGTTTACATGTATGACCAAATTGTTCTAGCTCTAATAGTTTCCCAGATATACGAATTGTTGTACTCTATTCATATAGGGGAGTGTGTCACGCTACCTATTTCAAATCCGCCAATTTATTACATTAATGCTCACATGGATGTCAAAGTTGTTCTTGCAAATAACTGTAATAGGTCCTCAGATATACGAATTTTTGTACTTAATTCATATGGGGCGTGTCACGCCCCCTTTTGCTAATCCGTCAATTTATTGCACTAATGTTTACACAGCTGTCAAAATTGTTCTTGCAAAATTTGAGGGTTCTAACTGTAATAGTTTCGCAAATATACGAATTTTTGTACTTAATTCATATGGGGGTGTCACGCCCCCTATTGAAAGTCCGCCAATTTTTCCTAAAATATTCATATTATTACTAAAGTGGCATTCACAAAATTTGAGGACTCAAACTTATTTATTTTCTCAGAAATACTAATTCCATATTTTCTATATATGAAATGCTCCGCTCACAGTTGTTCATATGGACGTCAAAGTTGTCCATACAAAATTTGAGGACTCTAGCTGTAGCAGTTTCTAAAATAAACTACTCTTAACACTTAATGTGTATGTGGGCGTGACACTTTGCCTACTTGAATTATCAAAATAAGAAGTAGCCTATAGTTCCTTCCCGACATATACAAAGACACTGTGAGGTCCAGCCATTTAAGAGTCTATAGACTTCAAACAAACAAAGCCACAAATCCACACTTACCATGTATGTGGGCGTGGCACTTTGCCTACTTGAATTATCAAAATAAGAAGTAGCTTATAGTTCCTTCCCGACATATACAAAGACTCTGTGAGGTTCAGCCGTTTAAGAGTCTATAGACTTCAAACAAACAAAGCCACAAATCCACAAACAAATAAACACATATTAATTTTTATAGATATAGATAAATCATATTTTATACTCATAACTGGTATAAGTATACATAATTTAGTAAAAAATTTTGAATTAATATTTAATATAAAGACATCCTTAATATTACAAATGCAGAATCTGGAAGTAAGCTCTGATTTACACTCGGCAATTTTGCGCAAGTTTTAGAACTTTGTATGAGAGAAAGAGAGGGAGAGAGAGAGAAGAATGAGGAAAGATATTTTTATATTTTTCTCTCTCTCTCTCACACAAAATCAAAAACTTGCACTAACGCTAAAGATGTACTCTAAACTTAAATAAAATAAGAAATGAAATATGCAGAATGAAACTAAGATGAGATGTTTTCACAAAACTAAATACAACCAAGCAAAAACTAGGTAATGGCTTACATTTGTAATTATTTACCTAACAACATACTTTTCAATGACTACTACATATCATATCATATATATCGCCTGGATTACATAGAAGTAGTCTAATAAGGTCTTACTAATAATGTGTTATATAATTACTTTCTAATTCATTAGTCACCTTGCAAGTGAAGATATAGAAGCTGTATGCGTTTTTTCATTTCAATGACTAGTTTTTCTAATAACTTGTAATCGTGGTAAGTACTTGCCTACAATGACATCACCGTGTTAAAATAATGACTTAAGATGCTATTGTGTAAGTAAATTTTAGCATTTTAACCGCTTACATGGTAGTGAAAGTTTTTACTGGGAAGATTTAAACATTAACCAATTTTAAGAAAATAATTTCGAAATTTGTATTTATACTAAATGATCTGATATTACAATTAAAAAAATAATTGTTTCTATTCAGTGATGGTACGTACATATTTGGATTTTTATTTGGTTATCCCATAAATAATTTTTATATTTGTATATTTAAAACATAAAAACTTACTCAGAATCGTAAAATGAACTCATAGGGAAGTTAGATTCATTTAAGTTTGCTTAAAATCGTTTTCTTATATATATATAATTTTTTTCGTTAAATTTCCCCACAAGGGAAGAAAGTCGTAAAAAGTACACCACACGAGTTTGTATATACTAACTAAATTCATAAATATATTGTTGAAAATAAAAATGAAATAAAAACAATTTATTATTTTTATTTATATTTTCTCTAAGAATAATTAACACAGCACACACAAACAATTCTATGATAATTTTTATTTTTTTTCTATTTCTATTCAAATTTTTTCGTTTCGTTTAAATCAAAAAATTTTCTAACACAACACGCACGCGACTAAGACACTACTGCACGCTGACCAAAAAAACTCTTTAGTTTGGATGCGTTTTTTTGGGGAGATACAAATTCTAAAAAAATTTTTCTTTTTTTCTAAACAAATTTTGTTTCTTTTTTCTTAATTTTATATGTAAATATATTTTTTATTTTTTAACAAATCTTAGCCAACACTACTAGAGACGCAGACGTTACGCATCTAAAAAAAATAAAATTCGTGCTGGCAGTATTTCTTGGATGTAGTAAAAAAATATTCTTGTTGCTGTTGACCAAACTATACAAGCAAACAAGATGTGAGCCGGAAAATTCTAGACGGTATATGGCGACTGTTGAGTTACTTAATTTTATTGAGATTATAAAAGAATGTTTAATTTGTAATTTGAAAGTAAACAAAAACAATAACTTGTGAAAACAATAGAAGTTTTTCTTAGATTTAATTGCAGTTTCTAAAAATAAGTACATATATATAAAACAATACAAGTTAACTATGGACCGATCCACATAAAACTTAGTACTAGTATTTCTTAACCAGTAATGAGCCTTAAAATAATTTTCTGAAGGGGACCTTATATGGGGGGTAGGCTCAATCATATTTCATCACTATACTCGTATTTCTAAGTCAGTAATGAGCCTTAAAGGGGACCTTATATGGGGGGTAGGCTCAATCATATGCCGATTCCCATAAAATTCAGTAAAGAGATTTTGGCTCACAAGAAATTTACTTATGTCGAATTTAATCATTATACTCGTACTTTAAAGCCTGTAATGAGCGTTAAAGTCATTTTCAGAAGGGGACCTTATATGGGAGGTAGGGTCAATTATGGACCGATCCCTATGAAATTTGGTAAAGTGATTTCAGCTCGTATTTATAAGTCAGTAATGAGCGTTAAAGCAATTTTCTGAAAGGGGACTTATATGGGGAGTAGGGTCAATATGAACTGATCCACATAAAATTTGGTAGAGATATTTTTTTTAGCAAGAAACTAACTTGTGTAGAATTTCGTCGCTATACTCGTATTTTTATGCCAGTAATGAGCGTTAAAGTCATTTTCTGAAGGGGATTTTATATGATGGGTAGGGTTAATTATGGACCGATTGTCATTTCACAGGAATATGTTTGATCATATGAAACTTATTTATGTCAAATTTCATTGCTATACTTGTACTTTTAAAACAGATATGCCCGTTAAAGCTGTTTTCGGGCTATCCGAAAACGTGAACTGATATTGCTCATTTTCAATACCAAACAGTCTTGCCCATAAAGAATATTTTTGAAAATGTTCAATCCTCTAGCTCGTTCCGTTCGGACTCTATCGTGCTTTCAACAGGCAGACAGATGGACGGACGGACGGACGTACAGACATGGCTAGATCGTCTTAGAATTTAATAAGGACCCAGAATGTGTGGGTCTATGATAAATATTTCGATGATGGGTATAAGAACTCTTCACGATTGTTCATAATTTCATAATTAGAAAAACCACTTCCATTTTTCAAGTCGGCAATATTTGTATGTACATTAGAGATGCTCAAAAATATCGTCCAATTATTTACCCAATTTAACACTTTTTAAACGGTATTCGGCCCGATATTGCTAGTCCACTTATTCTTCAACCAAATGTTCATATTGTAACATGTATAAATTTTGTGGACTCCTACCTGCTGTAGTTTCCCAAATATACAAACGTTAGTGATTTTCATATGGGAAGCCCGCCAATTATTTCCAAATATTCATATGGATTTCATTGTTGACTGCGCTAAATTAGATGATCCCATACGAGTTTTTGTATTTAATTCATATGGGCGGTGTCATGCCCTATATTGGTTATCTATCAATTTATTGTCCTAATGTTAAAGTTGTTCATGAAAAATGTATGATTCTTGCTCTAATAGTTTCTCTGATATATGTTTTTTTTTTTTTTTGTAGTTAGTATGTAAGATGCCACTCCCACTATTTCTGGTCCGTCTATGTTGTTCAAAATTGTTTAAATGCATTTCATGAATGCCAATGTTGTTGGTGTAAAATTTGAGGAATCTATCTCCAATATTTTTCCAGTTATACGAATGTTTGTAGTAAATTCATATTGGAGATGACACGGCCGCTGTTGTTAACCCGGCCATTTTTATCTCAAATTGTTCATATGGATTTCAATGTTGTCCGCGTTCTAGATCTAATGATTCCCATATTTATGATATTTAATATTTAATTCATATGGGAGGTGCCACTTCATGCGGAAGCTTCCACGCCCATTTATGTCAAAAATATTTATATTGATCCTAAGGATATTCGTAAAAAATGTGAGCAGTTTAACTGTTCTGGAGTTCCAGTTATTTACTTGATATGGGAGGTGCCATGCCCACTTTTGCTAAATCACCTATTTTTATCAAAAATATTTATATTGAAACTTAAGATACTTGTACAAAAATTGATCCAGATATGCAGATTTTAATATTTTATTTGTATGGAAAAAAATATTCATATTGAACCTAAAGATAAAGTCTAACTGTTCTGGTGTTCTAGAGATGCAGATTTTAGTATTTACTTTATATGGGAAGTGCCACACCCATTGTAGCTAGTTCGCCAATTTTTGTCTTAAAATATTTATATTAAAACTAGTGTTACTTGTACAAAATTAAAGGATTCTTGCGGTTATAGTTTTCCAATATACCCATTTTGTTATTAGTTACATGTGGTCGTGACACTACGCCCACTTTAAACTTCAAAATTAAAAGCACCTTCCAGATATACAGGCAGACACTGTGAAAATTTCATGGAAATCGGTTTAGCTGTTTAATCGTCTATAAACCCCAATGGCGGATTTGATGTAACATATGTAAACAGATCAGTTAAATAGTAAAATAGCAAAAAACTAATTTTCAGCAAAAAGTCTTCTCACCTTTATTCGCCTTCTACTATGGATATAAATAAATCATTTTCAAAAAGAAGTTTTCACGTCCTTATTCGCCTCCATGCTTCAACTATGGATATAAAAGTCAAATATGAAATTTCGGATGATAACACCAATTATATATTGAAACCAGAAAAACTTTCCCTTTTATAAGTAGTAAAAGTAATACCGCACAGTGGTGCAGATAGAAATTTTTTTGGAAGCGCCTAGTCTGATCAGGATAAAATTTGATCCTACTTTGAGCCCCCATAGCGCCGCGCCTTGGCTACTCTCTTGTCAAATTTTACCCCGATCAGACTAGCCGTTTAGAAATGCCAGATTTCTGCCCCACTGTTTACCCTATTATGAGTATTGTGAGCCCTTTTAATAAAATCAAATCGTTAAATAATATTGGGTGTGCTTAAAAGGAATCAATGGGACTAAAACGCCCTAAACAGAATTCATATTTTCATCTAACCATAACTAACGAAGTAGAAATTATTCATTACGATAGCCGAAGTACAAGTAATAGCAACTAAAGACTCGGTTAATCAGCGAAATCAACGCTATTGATAAGTTTCAGGAAAATATTTTTACTGGGGCTATGGGCTTAATTAACTCAAGTATACTAAAGTTTTGTAGTATATATTCTTTTTCACAGGTTTACAAAATGTTCGAAAAAATTAATATACCTATAAATATGGTAGATCACAAAAAACTAACAAACACCGTTTATAATTTGCTCTAAAAATTAAAGTCAACAATAAGAATTTGTTTAGACACAAAAGAGCAAAAAACAAAGAGTGAATGCCCAACTCAGTTTAGACACATAAATATTTAAATATATTTTGCTTCATTAAACTGTAGCATGTAGCGTTTTGTATACGTAATTTCTGCGGCCAATAAGTGGTATGATAAACATTAGTGGAACATTAATAAGATTTAAGATACATATCTTAAATATTCTTTAGTAGGTCTGAAAAGTATATACAAATGTGGTTATCCTTAAATATTCTTATTAATGAAGTATTGTTAAAAATTAATATTAAATTCTTAGAAACTGTAAGCATTAGCATACTCACATATAACTTATCTAAATTTCAAGTTTAGATAAGTTTTAAGTTTTAAAATTGCCAAAAACATAAAATTTTCAAGTTGCAATAAAATCTTTTTTTAAACAAAACCCATAAATAATTTCTGTCAGTGTACTTTCCTCATACCCTTATCATCTGTTTTAAATGGCTCATCAATTTTGTATTAAAGGCACTTCAAACAAACTAAATATAAACGTAAATACATATATTTGTATAATTATACATACATATGTATATTTTTATGTGAAAAGCTTTATGAATGACTCTGCCATGGAGGTGTCAGACAGTCAGTCCATAACAAATAAAAAATCTTGTTTCATTTTTAACAAATCACTCTCATAATGTTGACGTGTAGCATTTCAGTTTTTAAAGTCTGTGACCGCAAAATTTTTTTTTGATATGATTTCTTTTTTGTGTTTTTCTTCATATTATTTACGCATTTTTTTCCAGAATTTCTATCATGAAAAAAAAAAAACTTTAATTATATTTAGTGGGTGGATGAGTAAAACAAATTAGACAAATTAATGTTTTTCAAAAATGTGATAATGATAGAAAAAACAAATAAATATAAATAAGAAATGCATTTTTTATGATGCTATGTAATAGAGAACTGGTGCCGCAAATCTACAAAAATGTTAAATACTCATAAACAGCTCGAAATTACATGCTTTCAAAATAATATTGATCTTTTTTTGTGTGACGAAAATACAAAATATATGTATTTATGAAAAGCTAAACAAATTTAGTTTTGCAAGATTTTTTTTTTGATTTTAGTAAAAAAACAAAAAACATTCTGCTATATATTGTATGCTTACTAGTGTTTATAAACCGGTTAACCGGATAACCGAAAAACCGGTTTTTATTGCATATTTCGGTTTTTCGCAAACCGGTTTATTTAAAACATTGGTTTTCGGTTAACCGGGTTATCCGGGTTTTAAGTCTCGGTTAACCGGTTCCAAAAAAAATCAAATTTTTGGTACAAAATTGTATGTTTTCTCTGATTTTTTATTGTGGTTTTTAAAAATTTTGGATAGATAATTCTAAACATTATTTTCCGTTTGTGCATATGAAAACAGACCTAAGATTGTTAAACAAATGTTATGTATATAAAATGGAGATTTACAATTTCAGATAATCAGGAAATTAATAAAAAGTTGGCATTTAAACCAATAAAAAATTAACTATTTAAACAAATTCCAACCATTATATGAAGAAATTTGTTATTTATTATCGTCTACTTCCGTTCCCGATAAATCGTCGCGAGCCTTGATAGTTCTGGACATAATTTTTGCTATTGATATAGATGGATTATATATTCAAAGGTCAATTTATCCCTCCTATGGCAACTTCCATATACCTAACGAATCAATAATATCTTCAGATCTATATAAGTTTGTTTTTTTATGATATATTAATGTACATATCTATACTAAAAAGTGCAAATATCTTATTAAGTAATTCATAATAATGACTTTTTCAACTAAATATTATAATATTTTAAAGATTTCCAAACATTTCGGTTAACCGACAAACCGGTTTTCTAGAAATGGTCAATTTTTGGTTAACCGAAAAACCGGTTTTTCCAAAAGTCGGTTTTTTATAAACACTAATGCTTACCAATAAAAACTGTTGTCGTGCTTACAACAAAATGCATTTTTCTCTCGGATCAACTAACTACTAATAGTGAAATTATGTTGTATTTTAATTTTTCAATAACATCCGTTGTCAAAGTATATACATACGTACTTACTATGTAATGTTGACGACGCAACGTTGTCAACATTGCAACAATTCGTTGTCGAAATATAAATTTTATACACATCCCTTTTTCTAATGTTAACAAATATGGTAAGCTCACTATTGGCATCGGATTGTTTGTCAATAGTGAATTTACCACGTTTGTTAACATTTAGACAACGGATGTGTATAAAATTTAGATTTCGACAGTGAATTGTTGCAATGTTGTCAACATTACATGGTGTTGTCGTACGTATGTATATACTTTAACAACGGATGTTATTGAAAAATTAGGAACAGTTTGGTGTCAAGTAGCTACCAGGCGTGTATATTTTTTTTCCCCTCTGTGAAGGTATTAACTATTAATTTTTGCACTACTTTATAGCAAGAACCTAATGTATACTAAATTGTCTATCTAAAAGGTTAGAAAAGCTTAAAATTGGTTAACAAAAAATTTGGAGTTATTAAAATATGTCACAGAATTTTGAGATTCTGAAACAATTGACAAACAAATATATTGTTTATCAGTGTTGCCAGGAGCTTCATGAAAAAAGGTCAAATCGTGCTTTAAAAAAGGCCAGAAAAGGCTAAAACGTTTGAAAAATAAGTCTAGTAAAAGGCTAACATTTAAATACTTTAAAAGATATACTAAAATGAAGAATTATAATCCGTCATTCCGACCATATGATACCCTAAATCAATGAGTTCGAAAGGTCTAGAATGGCACTAGATCCAAAATTACCGATTTCAACAGAATTTGTTAAAATTTTTAAATTTGTATTTAATTCTGTAAAAAAACTGCTTATCTACCAAATTTATTCTTGTTGTCTTCAAAATTACGATTCATCTTCAAGATCAAAATCGTAAAAAAGTTTAAAAAATTTAATTTATTATGTGTTAAAACAAAATATTTCAAATGCTTCTCCAAATTATGCGTATACTTAATACTTGTAATATCTATAAATGATTAACACGTATACGTTATACGTTATATACAGGTTTCGTCAATAAAAACAAAGCAATTTTACAAAGCAAAACTTTTCACTTAAAATGAAAAAATGATGACGACGTTTTGTGATTCTATATGATCTTTATGACAAGAGATTAAATCGAAATTCAGAATGGTTTGCAAGATTTGAGCCTGAGAAAATGATTTTTTTTTTTTTTTGCAAATATGACTCCGAGGTCCCTAATCTTTTGGGTGCCAATAAAAAAGTGCATGACTTTGGGCAAAACTGCGAGACACGGGCTCTAGCTATTGCAGTTTCTGAAATATGCAACATTTAATTTGGATATGGGCTTGGCACCTCACCCACTTAAAATTTTGAAATAAAAAGTAGTATATAGTTCCTTCTAGACATACAGGAAGACACTGTGAAAATTTCAAGAAAAACGGTCCAGCAGATAAGGCGTCCATAGACTTCAAACAAACAAACCCGCAAAGAAATAAACACACATTCACTTTTATACCCTACACCACTATAGTGGGGAGGGTATTATGCGTTTGTGCTGATGTTTGTAACACCAAAAAATATTGGTCCTACATCCACATTAAAGTATACCAAACGGCTCAGAATCACTTCCTGAGTCGAATGAAATTTGGAACAAACGCTTAATTTGATCATAAAGTTCGGCCCAAGTTTTTTCCATTATTTCACCATGCCCCAATACAACCAGATCATTACGAAAATTGGAGAAATACACTAAGATATTTATGGAGTTATTGCGAAATAATGGACCAATTTTCAATAGTCTTCGTCCCTGGATAAAAAGAAGAGTATGTTCAAAATTTCATAAAATTATCTAGAAAATTGCTACCGGTAGCGTGGGCACAAAGTTGACATGTGCACACAGACATACAAACGAACATAGCTAAGTCTATTCTGAAAGTAATTCTGAGTCGATTGGTATACTTTAAGGTGGGTGTATGACCAATGTTTTTGGGTGTTATAGACATTAGCTTAAACGCATAATAACTTTCCCACTATAGTGATGTAAGTCAAAATCACTTTCTGAGTCGATTAAGCAGGTCATATGGTCGGCCACGCCCGACTATACATTTTTTCTTTTTATGTTATATATATTAACCGATGTTACTAAAATTTTCCGACATAATAACAACTGTCTAAATTATTACGACCCATAACATCTTAAATTTAACAGTACAACCTAATACATTTCCTAAGTTGCAAAATTAATTGGTATTTATTTAATTTTTTATTTGTTTTTTCTTAATAAATACAAATTAAATTCAATTTTAAAAAGATTTTAATGTAGTACAATAAATACGCACGTAACAATGTGTTGTTAAATTTTTGTATTCTAGAAATAAGAAAATAATTTCTTCATGTACATATCTCTAGTTTATTGCTTTGTTGTCCAAAACAAAATTGTTTTTTTATGCTTCTAATAATAATGTTTTATATTTCTGGGTGTTGTTGCTCCAACAAACAAAAAAATAAGCAGCAAAAAAATTGTTTATTAGTGCTTATTATTTTTTAGCCATGTTTTGTGGTTAGAAAAAAATATATATATTTATAACAAACATGTTTTTAATTAATTAAAATGTCATAAAGCAAAAACGTGTTGAAAAAATTGTTTTTTTTGGTCCCAAATAACAAAAGCTACAAAATAGTCAAGACATAAACCCACAAAATAATTTAAAAACCTTTGTTGTTTTGGCTGAAAATGTTTATTTTTTATTAGCAAATAAACTTTTAAATTGAACATATTGCTGCCACAATTGAAATTGTTTAAAATTTAATTACAATTTTTTTCATAACATTTTCAATTGCTCTTATAATGTTTTGTCTATTAGCCAGTATGTAGAGGTTTTTTTTATTTATCTTTAATCATATCTGCAATTATGTTAATTTATAATTTTATGAATGTGGTTTTGTGCAAATGAATATTTATACATTTTAATTTAAACATTTATAGAATGACTGGTCAAGATAAATTATTATTGAGGGAAATTGTTAATAATAAACTGTATAAATATGAAAACAAAGCTTAATTGAGACCAAAATGGTTAATTAATAATACATGTTTGTTGAGATTTAATTGTAAAACTAATGAAATGACAACATCAATTCAATAAAATAGTAGTAATTTATATGGTAATCAGTATTGATTTGTATTGTAGTTTTGAAGAAAGTACTAAATAATATGTTTAATAAGTGCTATAATGAATTGATTTGCTCGAGTGATTAATGTTTTCATTGAATAGATTTATATTGAATTTTATTTAAAAATTTATGAACAAAGCTTAGGTCTATAACTTTTCATATCGCACACCACTTTAGTGGGTAGGGTATTATGCGTTTGTGCTAATGTTTGTAACACCCAAAAATATTAATCTTTTATCCACCTTAAGGTATACGATTTGGCTTAGTATCACTTTCTAAATGGATTAAGCTATGTCCTTTCATCTGTCAGTCTGTCTGTGAGTGTGTGTCTGCCTATCCGTCTGTGTGTGCATGTAAAGCTTGAGAAATTTGGCACATACTCTTCCCTTGACTCAAGAATGAAGAATACTGTAAATGCCAGAAATTGTTCCATAATTTGACCTAGCCCCTATACAAGACAAAGTCCTGATAAGATAGTTGATAATTCTGTTAAATGGAAATAGTAGAGGTCTGAAATTTTCCATTAATGCATTAATTGATCCTACACAGAGGGAAAAGGAAATATACACGCCTGGAACGAAATTGACATCAAAGAGTTTATAATATTTCAATAACATCCGTTGTCAAAGTATATATGTACGTACGACAACACTATGTACGGATTGTTTGTCAATAGTAAGCTTACCACGTTTGTAAACATTTAGACAACGGATGTGTATAAAATTTAGATTTCGACAACGAATTGTTGCAATGTTGTCAACATTACATAGTGTTGTCATACGTATGTATATGCTTTGACAACGGGTGGTATTGAAAAATGTATAAGCAGTTTGGTGTCAATTTAGTAACAGGCTTGTATATTTCTTTTTCCACCTTAAGGTTTACCAATTGGCTCAGTATCACTTTCTAAATAGATTAAGATATGTCCTTCCGTCCGTCTGTCTGTCTGTGTGTTTTTGTCTGTGTGTACATGTAAAACTTGAGAAATTTGGCACATACTCTTCTCTTGAGTCAAGAATGAAGTCTACTGGAAATGGCAGAAATTGATCTATTATTTGACCTAGCTCCTACACAATGGTAGCTTCGGATAGGACTTTGTAGCATATAATTATGTTAAATGGAAATGAAAATTTCCATAAATGTTTTCCATTAATGCAAGTTATTTTGCTGACATTTGTAACACCCAAAAATATTGATCCTAAATCAAGCTTAAGGTTTACCAATCGGTTCAGTATCACTTTCTAAATAGATTAAGCTATGTCCTTCCGTCCGTCCGTCTGTCTGTCTGTGTGTTTCTGTCTGTCCATCTGTGTGTACATGTAAAACTTGAGAAATTTGGCACATACTTCAAGAATGAAGCCTACTGGAAATGACAGAAATTGGTCCATTATTTGACCTAACCCCTATAAAATGGTACCCTTTGGATAGGACTTCGTAGTAGATAATTATGTTAAATAGAAATGGTAGAGGGCTGAAATTTTCCATATATGAATTCCATTAATGCAAGTTATTTTGAAAATGGGCAAGATCAGTCCACTATTTCGCCTGTCCCCCATACATGTAACCCCCAGATTATATTTTAATCAGTCATATAGTTTAAACTACCCCCATATTATATACCTTCATAAAATTACTTTAAAGCTCATAGCTGGCTTATTCCGACATTATCGAATCATTCCAAAAGCAATTTTTGCTGGAATAGAATCTTCATTGACATTTTGAAAGTCTTTTTGATGATTTGCAAGCGAAATTAGTTTAATTGTCCAGTCCAATAAATGCAACAATCGAAAAAAATCGATTTGAATGAAATTTGCACCAAGATTGGTACGATTGGATAGTAGGCCAGACACAAATTTTCAGCTATATCGGTCAAGAACTGCCGGAGTTAGATCAAATGAAAGCTTAGACCATTTTTTGGAAACATTGAACAATTTTTACTAGGACCAAAAAAATCCTGTATGACCAAAATATCCAACTTTGTCCCCCTCTAACTCCGTCAGTTCTTGACCCATACAGCTGAAAATGTGTGTCTGTCCTGCTATCCAATAGTACTAACACAATTCATTTCTCATTATTTTTTTCTTAAATTCAAATTAAATATCATTATACATTAAATACTATTTGTATCCTTTCTGTCTCAATACAACAATTAATGTTTAAAATCGATTGCATTGTTTATTGGCAAAACATGATATTTGTTTAATTAATCAGATGTGTTAAATAAATATTTATTTTACTGTTATTTTACGTAAACTTAAATTATATGTACATATACAATATGTATATATATCTACAAATAGTTGTTATACATACATACATACATACATACATACATATATGTATACACTATTTGCAATACAAATAGACAATAAATAGAATTAATCGTTTCTGTAGTTGTTATTTTTAACTGACAAATATTAGCTAACTAACAATTTATTTTCAACAAGTATTTGATTTGTTTAAACAACAATTACAATTAAATTAAATATGTTGTCAAAAAATCGAATGCATTTGAATAACATTTGGCACAACATGAAAAGGAAAACATTTTCGTAACCGCAAGATAATCAAATTCGATTTTATAATGATTTATGGTTAAACGATTGATAGAGATAGGTTGACCAAATTGAATTTAGGCTAGATTTAAATAATTTTTGTGTATTTTGCATTTTAAATGTAATTTTTGGTAAAAAAAATTAATTACTGTAATTAAGAGATAGAAGTAAAAGAACAGAGATAGAGATAGAAGTAAAAGAACATTTTTATCAACACTAAACTAATGTTCACACTTATAAAATTTTTGTTAACAATTTATATATTATAGACGTTTACACCAGTCATGAGTATATGTATTTAAAACGGTTTTTGGTACAATGTTTATTATGAACTTATTTATAATTTAGAAATTTCATATCTCACAAAATTGAATAGAATGGATTTTGAAAAAAGCTTAGTTTAAAGCTTAAAATTGGTTGATATCAAACTCATTTTTGTGATATTTCATAGCGATGCTAATATTCACATGTTAATTATGTAGGTGAAAGCCACTTTCAGAAGGGGCCTTTGTATGGATGCTATGATCATTTATGGACCGACTGTTATGGATAGTACACACATAATATGTCGGGCAGCCCATTTTCGTAAAGATACATAAGTATTTAACATAATTAAACATATCCCTCTTGAAGCATTTAACACGATTTCGCTTTAAGATAATTTTTTTCTACCCACCATCAAAAAAGAAGGCGGTATATTGATTTTGTCATTTCGTTAGTAGCACATCGAAATATTAGTCATTGACCCACAAAAGTATACATATTCTGGGTCCGTCCGTCTGGCTGTCTGTCTGTTGAAAGCACGATAAAGTCCAAACGGAATGAGCATAAATTCTCTATATTCTCTATAGATAAGGTTTGTTTGGTATTGAAATTGGGCAATATCGGTCCACGTTTTCGGATACCCCCATACAAGTGGACCCCCGAAAAACAGCTGTTTTAAAAGTACGAGTATAACGATTAAATTCGACATAAATAAGTTCCATATAAGACAAAATCTTCCTACCAAATTTTTTGAGGATCGACCTATAATTGACCCTACCTCCCATATAAGGTCCCCTTCAGAAAATGATTATAACGGTCATTACTGGCTTAAAAATAAGAACTTAGAGATGAAATAACACATAACTTTCATGCGAGTCAAAATCTCTCTACCAAATTTTATATACATAGATCGGTCAATAATTGGCCCTACCCTCCTTATAAGGTCCCCTCCAGAAAATTACTTTAATCCTCATTACTGGCTTAAAAATACAAGTATAACAATGAAATCTGACATAAGTAAGTCTCTTACGAGCCAAAACATCTCTACCAAATTTTATGCTGATCGGTCCATAAGTGACCCTACCCCCCATATAAGGTCCTCTTCAGAAAATGACGTTAACTCTAATTACTGTCTTAAAAATACGTGTATAGCGATGAAATTCAAAACACATAAGATCAATGCGAGCCAAAATCTCTCTATCAAATTTTATGTCGATCGGTCTATAATTGACCCTAACCCCCATATAAGGCCGCCATCAAAAAAACGACTTTAACGCTCATTACTGGCTTATGAAATATTATGAAATTTGACATAAGTAAGTCTCTTACGAGCAAGATCTCTATACAAAATTGTATGTGGATCGGTCCGTAATTGACTTCACCCCTCATATAAGGTTCCGTTCAGATAATTATTTTAACATAAGTAAGTTACAAGTTAAAGTAAGTAAGACATAAGTAAGTTTCTTAAGATCCAAACCTAAGAAACTTATATAGGAAGGTAAATCTTCCTACTGAATTTCATGCGGAAAATATCGGGAAGTGATTTCGATGTAAAAATGTTTTATATAAACCAAAATCGGTCTAAAAAATTTTATGAAAAATATTATGAAAAACGGTCAAATTTCTCTTCAGTAAACTTGATGAGTAATATCACCCCGATTCCTTTTACGGCATACGGTTTGATGGTGGGTATATGAGATTGGGTACAGCCGAATATAACACTCTCACTTGTTATTGCACGGGTTAATCAAGGAGTACGATCCCTTCAAGAGATTGCTTTAACGCTCATTAATGGCTTACTGACAAAAACCAACTTATATACATAGAAACCATATCTCTCCGCAATTTTTCGTAATAGGTCTCAAAAATTTCATAATTTTGAGTTGATTATGAGAAAAACTTTTGTTAAGTGTACAAAATGATTTTGGACTTTAGCGATATTGGTGTAAAAATTGTGTAAATTTTTAGCTAATACAGAAAAATATTTGAAAAATTCCTTGGCATTAGGTTTAGTTTATTTCAGAATATTATAGTTTATTTTTAAATTTATATGTCTTCTTAATGCACTAAACGTCATTTTGCGCACCAGGAATTCTCTAACAAAAATTTTAGTTATTTTTCTCGTGATAAGCTCAAAAATACGGAATTTTTGAGAGGTATTCCTAGTAAGAAATGGTGTGCATATTGCCTATAGGTTCACTGCTTTGATGGAGGGTTTTATATATTTTTTTGTCCATTTTTGACTCATTTTAAATTTCATATTTTCCCAGCAAAAATTTACATTGGAAAAGTAAGGGTTTAAAATGCTAAAATTTACTTACACAATAGTATTTTAAGTCATTATACTAACATTAATACGCTCGCTTATAAATAGCGAGTTAGGTAAGTGCTTATAACGATCGACTGCAAATAGTGAGTTAAGTAAGTAGTTTTGTTTCTGAGAAAAAAGTTGTAAAAAATATTTTTTTTTCGTTTGTGTTAAAAACAAAGTTCGAAAACAATATGTCAAGGCAGAAAAGTAAGTGCTTTCATAATATATTATTTGTAAGTTATTACTTAACTCAATCTAAGTATTGCAGACTGTATGTAGTAGTGATTGAAAAGTAAGTTGTTGGGTAATTATAAGTGATGTTTTTGTTGGCTTAGTAATCAGGTGTTTATCAGGACTAGGCAGGGTCCAGTCTCATGCAAAGAACGTATGAAAATTTAGATCTTAATAATTTGAGTGTAATAAAACAGCATTAAAATCTGTGGTACTTTTACATTTTTTATAAATTTTACTGGTGTAGAGTACCTTATCTATTTATAACAATGTACAATAATTTTAATTCATTTAAAATGGAAAAGTAGGCACATTATTTGTAGCAATAATAATTCATGTACTTGATTTTATTGCTAAATTTTTGATTTATTTTATGCGATAAATAAATAGATTTCTATAGATTTCTCGAAACAAATGTATTTTGTTTATTATTAACTCAAATATTTATACAAATTCGAATACTTGTTGATAATAAATTTTAGAAAACAAAAAGTAATTTATAATTTATGTGCTCGCAAAAAAAAAAAATAACAGTAAAATAAATATTTTTTTTTTAGTATTAATATTAAATAATATTAAATATTTTATAATGCAAACTTACTTGCTTTTGTTGTGACCGCTAATCCTCTAAGATGTTGTGCTTTACGATTTGATGATCTAAAATGGGTATTGGCGTTGCCGAATGATGAGGAGGCCTTTGATAAACGATGATTATTGTCACTTAATTCTCCATTGCTGTCTGTGCTCAAAAATGAATTATTGATTAAATTGTCATCAAATGTAAAACCATCCAACCAATACATGACATGGTATTTTTATATAGAATTTTTTATTTTTATTTTTTATTTTCTATATAATGCAATTATAAAAATTGTGTATATATATATTTTTTGCCTTAATTTAACAAAATATTTCACAGAAATGAAAACAATGTGTTTTGATTTAATTTTTTTTATTTATACACTTTTAATAAATACTTTTTTGCTTATTTTGTTGTAAAATGTGTTGATAACTTTGTAAAATATTTTAACTATTTTTTCATACAATCACTGTTAATTTTTTAGTGTTTTTGTTTCTCTGTTTTCACTGAAACACATCAATACAAATTTGTATAATTTAATGCCGCGCCGTTTATATTTTCAGTTAATTTACGTGTGTGTTTCGTGCACAATAATGTACTGAATTATGATGATTTTTTTATTTTCAACACGATAGACTCTTTTAGAAATTAAAAAGAAAAAAAATTAAAAATGGAAATACAATTTTCACAAATAAACCAAATAGTAAAAAAATACAAACAGAAAAAATTGCGAACGATTTCGATAATTCCTATCGATTGATTTGTTGTTTGTTATTTGTGTGTATCGTACAAGTATTACAGTAAAATACTAGAAAATAAAATGTTCAACAGAAATAAAAAAAAAGAAACAAGCAACAATTGTTCATGACGATGATATTGTTGTCTGCTGATTAGTATTGTTTATATTGTCTAGTTAGTATGTGCATTAGACGTGCTCTTAGGAATTTATTTTAGTTTTATGTGGATCGAGTTTTATTCGTTAGTATCTGATACAATTTAGTATAAGTGACTAATGCCAGTAACTTTTCCTTCGTAAGATTGTATTATTCTTAATATATAAATTTTATATAAAATAGTTCTTTTCAGCAAATAATTTTTTTCTAAGAACCACCCTAATGTTAATAGTACATTTAAAGATTATAGAAGATTCTTTCTGTTTTCATACTTGATTTTAGTACAAGTACCTAGGTATTTATGTATGTTTAAAGTGGGTAGTATGGAAATTAGCATAAATGTGAACATTTCATGTTGTTTTTTTTTTTTTATCTCCAAAATGTTTGCAGTGACCACTGCCTACATAATAATAAGTAATTATAGTCTTAAACGCACTAACATAAAATACCCTTAACAAATGATTTTCCAAATGCTTCATAACCGATATCTTAACTTCATTTCATTTAGACCTTTTTTTTGACCTCATAATTATGTTAATTGATCTATTATCTCAACAAAAGTTGGCAAAACTTGGTATAAGTCTTAATAGTTCTAGTCCCCCTAGACCCATACAAAGACCCCTTCAGAAAATGACTTGAATGTCTACAATTCACTTATAAACACTAGTAACACGATGAAATTTACTACAAATAAGTTTTATTAAAACATAAATCCCGACAATGAATTTTATAAGGATCGGCCAAAGTTTTGCCGTAGCCCCCATATAGCCGGACCTTCCGATTTGGGCCATAACTACGTCAAATATATTATCTTCCCACATCGGGCCACATTTGACCGTAGCCCCTATACAAAGTCCCCTTCAGAAAATGACTTGAAGGTCCACATGTCCATAATATCACGATGAAATTTGGCACAAATAGGTTTTATATAAACATAATTCACGACAATAAATACTATAAGAATCGGCTCAATTACTGCCCTAGCCCCCATATATCCGGACCTTTCGATTTGGGCCTTTTATCTCCTAACTACGTCTAATATACTACTATCTATCCAAAAATCGACACAATGTGCTGATCTTTGTAACACTCAACAAGTCGGTTCAGAATCACTTTCTGATTTGATTAAGCTATGTCCATCTTTGTGACCGTGTAACGCTACAGCTCGCAATTTTCAATATAATCTGTTAAAATTTGTCACATAATTTTCTCTGGATCCAATGACGAAGGCTGTTAAAATTATTGAAATCGGCCTTTTATTTCACCTAGTTAGCATTATTTGGAACCTATATCAGATTCAACATAAATGCTTTATTATTGAAAATTTAAATTTAATATTCGCAATTGGTGTAGGGTATCATATGGTCAGCCACGCATGACTACAGTTTTTTACTTGTTTTCTTAAAATTTCATCGCTGTACTTTTACTTTTAATTCAATCAAAAGTTTTAAAGTAATTTTCTGAAGGGAACCCTTAATGCGGTACGGCCAGTTACACACCGATCCTCATAGTACAGAGACAGATTTTGGTTCTTGCAAAACATGTTTATGTCGAATTTGATCGCTGTACTCGTTTTTAAAGTAATGAGCATTAAAGTCACTTTCTAAAGGGGAACTTAAATGGGGAGAAAGGACCAGTTATTGACCGATCCTCATCAAATTTGTTACGAAGATTTCAGTTTCTATAGAACTAGTTTTTGTCGAATTTTAATACTGTACTCTAATTTGTAAATAATTAATAAGCTTAAAGTCATATTCTGAAGGAGACCTTATATTAGGGTAGGGTCAATTATGAGGCGATCCTCACAAAATTTGATAGAGAGATTTTGATTCTTACATAAATTGTTTATACCGAATTTTATTGCTGTATTCGTGTTTTTAAGCCAGAAATGAGCTTTAAAGTCATATTCTGAAGGGGACCTTATATGGGCGGTAGGATCAATTATGGACCGAACCTCATAAAATTTGGTAGATAGAGCCAAATTTACAAAATTACTTACATATAATCAGTATTTATCAAACTTATTGTCCATTGAAAAGACAATACATGGATTCTTCGGATTCATATTTGATGTTTGGACTCAAAAATTGAACAGACAATAGACACGCCAATCATCTAGTACACACCTATCCCTCGATTTAACAAGACTCTTTATATTTATCTTTATATTGATTTTGTCATTCCATTTGTAACACATCGAAATATTGACCATAGACCCACAAAATTATATAGATTCTGCGTCCTTATTAAAATCGAATATCGCTCGTCTGTCCGTCCATCTGTATATATGTTGATAGCTCGCTAGGGTCCGAACATTCCATAATTGTCTTAAGCCCTCTTCTAAATATAAGGTATATACAATTCGGTATAGCCCAATATAACACTCTTATTTATTGAGATATGCTCATTTATTTTCTTTTCTCTACAAAATTTTACAGAAACAAATGCTTCACAATTTTAAATTAAACAGAAATAATTGGGTAAAGCAAAAATCTTTAGAAAGAAATAAATCAAGAACTATTTTCCAAGATATAGTGAATAAGTACAATATTTGTTTATATTAGTCTATATTTAAATGCATTCCGTAAATCCACCCTATATATGTATCTTTTTGTCATAATATTTTTGTGCAGAATTTGGTTTACAAATCTGGTCACAAGTATTAAAGAGAATTGAAGTATGACACTGTATGACATAAGTATTACATTATCCAGCTTTTTATTTTAATCGGTTCTACCTAGAGTAGGACCAATATTCTAGGATTAGTTCAGAATCACTTTATGGGTCTATTTAACGATATCCTTCTATTTGTTGAAATATACAATAATTTTTCTCTTGAAAATGTTTAATTAATTTAAAAAAAAATACACGCGCACTCCTACTGTTATACACACACACACATACATGTATAGATTTAAAAAGTAACAAAATATAAATACATATTTTATATTTGAACGGAATTGACCCCTGTCATTATTTAGATCGATATTTCCTACAGCCGTTTATAAACCTTCAAATATGCCAATATTTTATTTCTTTAATTTTTCATCAATTTGATTTCTTAATGAAGACATTCAATGGTGCATTTAAGGAAAAAGTAAACATTTATATACATGTTTAAAAAATGATTTCTTTTGTTTTATTTAATTGAAATGTATGTAGCTGTAGCAGCAGCTCTTTTTAAAGAAAGTCAGCAAGAACCGGCGTAAAAAATAACAATTTTGCTTTTCTTGTTCTGTTTGTGAATAATTAATCTATTATTGGGGGTGTTTAACCCTTATGGGGTAAAAATATACATATTTATTTAAATCTAATACGTCATTGTTAAATTTATTTCTTTCATGGGAAATCACAAAATCTTCGAGGTGTTTGTTTGTTTATTTATAATTCTATCTGTTGTTTTTTATTTAAACAAATTTGTTTTAACCCATTAATGCCCACAGTTACATATACGTAACGCAAATTAATTCGAATTTGGACTCGAAATGCACAGAAATGGAAAATGCAAAGTTACTTTTTTGTGATGGATAGGTTAACTTAACATATTCTTAACGATTATAAATCGAATTTGAGTAATTTTTGCCTATAGAATTGTATTTTTGGGTTATTTTGTGCCTATTTCGTAAACCTGCAAAAAGTCATAGGAAAAATGCAAAATCGAGGAATGAATTCTTAGAATGTTAATAACTTCTATGTAGTTAGTTTTTAAAAAAAGTTTCTGACGTAAACTTATAAAGAAGTAATTAATGTTTATTACCTAGTTGTTTGCAAACATATACCATGTCCTTGCGGAGACTTATAAAGAGGATAATAAAGATACAAGCAATATATTTTTAATGTAAATGTTTCTATTAAATCGTCCTTTCGTGGATATTTTAAATTTTTTAAGAATTACTGAAAAGGATATGCCATTTGACAGCATTAGAACTTGTTTAAGGCACAGTTGGCGAATATTAAATATATATTTTTACAAGAAAAACGGAATATAATTGCAATTATCCTTCAAAAATTAAACATGGGTTGAAAATTATGACCATTTTCTTGGATTATTAGGGAAATTGCAAGGATACAAGCGTCAAGGACCTTTGGTAAATGTATGCAAAATGTGTAACGTTAGTCAATATATCTGTTGCTGCAAGAAAATATACAAATTTCTTTAAATTCATTAATTGACATTACAGAAATTACAAAATTCCACAAATTAAATTTTTATACTTTTAAATAATTTTTTATTTTATATGAAAAAATTTTGTATTATACACCAAATTAGCTAATCCAAGCTTAAAACTTAATAATTAACCAGTTCTTTTACGATTTTTTGTTAAAAATATGTAACTTTTACTTAAAGGGGCAAAAATTCGTGGGTAATGCCCACTGTTACGTATACGTAACGTCTTCTAAAATCCAAACAAGGCAAGATAGAAAAAATTTAATTGAAATCGGTTTATATACACAAGTAAACTGTCATATCCAAATTTCACATTTCTACCTTACGTAGATCGCCGTGGGCATTAAGGGGTTAAATCTGATTTTGGTATTTGTTTTAATTAGGTATAATCAGTTAAGAAATATACATATTTATTAGAAGTTTTATACTTACAGACATATATGTATATAAAAAATTATGTATATATTTATTTATTTTATTTGAGAACTGTTTAAGAGTGTGAAAATGCACACATGTTAATTTTCTACTTATTTGTTGTAAAATTGTAAAGCAAATAGAAGTAAGTATGTATGTTAGTAGTGCATAGGCTCATTCATACATGTGCTGTAAAGTATTTTTCAAAAATAGTGTTTTAAATTTAAATACAACAGTACTACAGTAAATATGCAGTCTAAGAAATTATATATTAATCACGACTGACCTATATTATACAAAGTATACGTATGTATGTTTATACATTAGGGTGGCCCCAAAATGCAATCAATAAACGTTTAGGCGAAATTTAACTAATTTCAGTTAATTAAATTAAATAAATCTAGGTAAAACTTTTACAAATATAAAATTTCTCCGAAAAATTATAAAACTTTCAATATTGAAAACGCCTCAGAGACACCTTTTACTTGATATCAAAACTTTATATTTTGTGAAATATGAAAAAATCGGAAAACCTTAAAAAATAGCATTTATATCCTTTGACAATGCTTACGAAATATTGACCCCCAAAACAAAAATTTTAAGAAACGGTATCTTAGAATGAAACAAGCTTTAATTTCCGTTGGGAACATCAGTACCTTATTTCTTCTCCATACAAACGTGGCCACCCTAATGTATGTACATATAGAAACAAACTCGAAACTAAATACTCACCAAATGAATGGCATGGACAAAAAGTTCCAATACAGGTTTGTTTTGTACAATAACATCTCATTTCTCATAAGTCTGTTTATATTGAAAATACAAAATTTTACAATTCGTGAAGAAAACAATTGTATGCAGACTAGGAGAAATAAAAGATCCTATTTCAACATTTTTCAATAGCCTTCGTCATTGGATCGATAGAAGAGTGTGTGACAAATTTTAACAAATTATATTGAAAATTGCGAGCTGTAGCGTGCACACAAGGTTTACACGGTCACAAAGATGGACATAGCTTAATCGACTCAGAAAGTGATTCTGAACCGACTGATATACTTAAGGACAAATACTTTTGAGTGTTACAAAAATCAGCACATTGTGCCGATTTTTTGATAGATAATAGTGTATTAGACGTAGTTAAAAGACAAAAGGACCAAATCGGAAGGTCCGGTTGTATGGGGGCTAGGGCAGAAATTGAGCCAATCCTTATAAAATTTATTGTCGTGAATTATGTTTATTTAAAACTTATTTGTGCCAAATTTCATCGTGTTATAAATGAGTTGTGGACATTCAAGTCATTTTCAGAAGGGGACTTTGCATAGGGCTAAGGTCAAATGAGACCCGATCATTACTAAAATTGACAGTATTATTTAAGATTGTATCAAATTAAGTTGTGTCAATTTTTGGGAAGATAGTGGTATATTTGACGTAGTTAAGAGATAAAAGATCCAAATCGGGAGGTCCGGGTATATGGGGGCCAGGGCAAAACATGGGCCGATACTTATAAAATTTATTGTCAGAATTTATGTTTATATACAACTTATTTGTGCCAAATTTCATCGTTATACCAGTGTTTATAAGTGAATTGTGGACATTCAAGGCATTTTCTAAAGGGGACTTTGTATGGGGACTAGGGTCAAATGAAGCCCGATCATTACTAAAATTGACAGTATTATTTAGGATTGTATCAACCTAAGTTGTGACAATTTTTGGGAAGATATACTTGTAGTATACTTGTCGTATTTATGAGCTAAAAGGTCCAAATCGGGAGGTCCGGTTATATGGGGGCTTGGGCAAAACTTAGGCCGATTCTTATAAAATTTATTGTCAGAATTTATGTTTATATAAAACTTATTTGTGCCAAATTTTTATAAGTGAATTGTGGACATTCAAGTCATTTTCTAAAGGGGACTTTGTATAGGGGCTAGGGTGAAATAATGCCCGATTTTTACGAAAATCGCTGAAATTATTAAAACTTATATAAAATTAAGTTTTACAAATTTAGAGCAAAAGCCCTATTTGGCGGGTCCTGTTGTATGGGGGGCTAGGTGAAATAATGGACCGACTTTAGCCATTTTCAACAGCATTTGTCCTTGGACCAAAATAAGAGTACGTTCCAAATTTCATCAAATTATCTCAAAAATTGCGACCTGTAGATTTAACATGGACACACAGACAGACATACGGACGGACGGAGTCGTATACAAATTGTCTTATGCCATTGAAATCGTCTCCCAAAGAGTAATGGTACCTTAGAATGAACAAAATTCTCATTTTCAGTGGGAACACCAGCAACATCCATTTTGGGCCACCTTAATGTCCGTAAGTCGTCTTTCTGACTGAAATTTTGCAAAAATATTTTTTATTGATGCAGTTTGATTGGTATTGAAAATATGCTAATATAAAGTTCCCTTTAGAAGATTACTTTAATGTACAATATTTATATAATTGGCTTAAAAATACAAGTTGAGTCTCCCAATTGGACATAAGGAGGTATTTTGGGTAAACAAATATTTCCCTAGAGTTCTGAGAAGATCTCTTAGAAATTGACTTAACCCCCAAATAAGGTCTGCTTCAAAAAATATATTTACTAATTTATTAAAATAAAACAATTTTGTCGTATTTTATCATAATTTGTTTCATCGTTGTACTAATACTTTAAACCAGTTAGAAGGGTTCAATTCATTTTCGAAAGGTTGTTTATTTGGAGGATATGATCAGTTATGAACTGATTTTTACAAAATTTAGTAGAGAAAGTTAAGTTCCTATAAAACTTGTCCGTGTCGAATTGCATCGTGGTACATTTTGTTATAACGTACGCTTCATTTTCTGGGGCAATTATCAACCGACCCGTGTCAATATTTTTTTGAAGCGGACCAGGCCATTAAAGTTGCGTATGTCAAATTTCGTCACTATACTAACATTTCCAAGATAGTTATGAGCGGTAAAGTCATTATACCCTACACCACTACAGTGGGGAGGGTAGTATGCGTTTGTGCTGATGTTTGGAACCAAGGAAAAATTCAACATAAATTCTTCATGAATGAAAATGAATCACAGTTAATATTCGTAATTGGTATAGGGTATTATAGGGCCGGCCACTCCCGACTATAGTTTCTTATTGTTTTTTCGGAGGGTTACTTATATGGGACTTGTTAAAATCGTAGATATATATTACTCATTTTCAATATCAGACAAACCTTATTAAGTCAGAATACTTGTGTAAAATTTCAGTTTTCTAGTTCCTTTCAGACTTAATAAGATGACCAGATGGACAGATTTGGCGAAATGATCTTATAATTATTTTACATGAAAATTGCATCCCACACTTTTTTGTCATTTAACTGGGTTTCGTAAATTTTAATTATTTATTAATTGTGTTTATTTTCATATCTGTACATACTTCTGATGACAAACGTTCAGTGACCACAAAAAACACATCCATAGATACATGTATTTTAAATGTCCGGATTACGCATTATTTTCCACAGTTTTGTGTTTTATTCTTTTGTATAAAGAAAATTTATTAAATTTGTTTTTTTTATTATTTGCAAATAAGATATTTTTTATCCAGTAATATTTTAATTTATTTAATTGATTTTCTCTCTGCTTTTTGGTAAATAGCTGTTTTTTCATTTGAGTCCAATATAAACATTTTTAAAACACTTTATCCCAATCAATCGTTTGTAATTCAAGCAATAACACAAGATTTATGAGAACGTAATTAAAATTGTTTTAACGATTAATGATCGCGATAATCATGATCGAGAAAAAAATATTTATGTATATTGTTTAATTTAACCGGAAATTGTTTTTTCAGTTTGTATTGGCTTTATTAAAAGAAAAGGAAATTTATTGTTTACACTAAAACATGGTCTTATCTTCTGTGTTCAGAAATAAATATTTTTTTATGCATATTTAGCTTGTATTAATTAAAATAATTTATTTTATATGGCAATTTTGACTTTTATGCACTTTTGTTTACTTTTGTAAGTTTAAACAATTTTGTTTAACAAATGGTAAATATGGCAAATATATTCCAATCAATAAATATATTTTTTTGTAATTATTTGATGTTTTTTTTTAACTGCAAACGAATTTTATGGCTTAATTGACTTTTATTTTCGCTGATTTTTCAAAATAGACAGAGATTTTTTGCTGCATTTTTTTTTCTAATTTGTTTTATAGTCATTGTACAGTGATTGTATAAACAAAATCTATATATTTCTTAAATCGAATTTATTTTGGCGCATTTGCATACCAGACACAGCTTAATAATTACTCTATACGTTTGGAAAACAAACAACACTATATTGCATTTCGCATCGAACAAATTCGAAAATGTGTCGACAAACTAAATTGCGTTAAAATACTTCCGTAACGGCGCGCTTGAAATACCCGTACTAAACACTCTGCGTGTGTCACACCCTTTCATTGTTTCTTCTTTCAAAATAATCATGTTAATCTGGCTGGAAAATTGTACGAAAATGAAATGAATGGAAGAAACTAAAGCGAACCAAAGAACCAGCAACAAAAAAATGAAAACAAACACGACAAATAAACTAAACAAAAATCCGTTATAATTTTCCACGCAAATATAAACAACTTGTCCCACTGAATGAATGCAACGAAATAACTTTAAACAGCTGAGTCCAATGCAGTAATATGCACACAATGGACTCAGTCTGTGCTTTAAAGCACCACACAATTTTTCAGCCGAACAATCCCACCAACATATGTAGGCATACGGCGGGGAATATAATATGCAAATGCATTCAATAAAGAATTAAGACACAGTGGTTTGAGGGGAAAAAATTCTTCACTTTTATAAAAATTTCTATGTGATTTTTTTCAATTCTTCACGAAGATAAACGATTTTGTTCCAAGTTTTTGTTGCTAGCAGAAATATTCATCTTAGACCCTTCAAAGTATAAATATTCTGGATTCTTATTAAATTCTTAGACGATCTATCCATGTCTGTCCGTCCGTCTGTCTGTTGAAAAGACGATAGAGTCCAAACGGAAGTAGCTAGCTGGCAGAAATTTTGCATAGACATTTTATATTTATGCAATTTGCTCGGTATTGAAAATGGGCAATATCGGTCCACGATTCCGCCTAGCCCTCATATAAGGTCCGCTCAGAAAGTGGCTTTAACGCTCATAACTGACTAAAAGAAGCAGCTATAGCCATGAAATTCAACATAAACATATTTTATAGAAACCTTTATATCTTTATAAAATTTTATAAGGATCGGTCCATAATTGACCCTACCCTTCAGAAAATGACTTTAGCTCTCATAACTGTCTTAAAAGCAGCATCATATTTTATAGGAACCTTAATATCGTTGTAAAATCTTACAAGGATCGGTCCATAATTGACCCTACCCCCCATTTAAGGTCCCCTTCAGAAAATGAATTTAACGCTCATAACTGTACAGAAGAAGCATCCATAGCGATGAAATTCGACATGAACATATTTTACAGGATCCTTAATCGCTTAAAAAAAATTTTATAAGGATCGGTTCATAATTGACCCTTCCCCCCATATAAGTTCCCCTTCAGAAAATGGCTTTAACGCTCATTACTAAAACTAAAATCGTTCTAGAAAATATGACGAGGATCGGTTCATAATTGACCGATAATTGGTACAAACATCAGCACATTATGCCGATTTTCGGATAGATAGTAGTATATTAGACGTAGTTAAGATATAAAAAGCCCAAATCGGAAGGTCCGGTTGTATGGGGGTTGTGCCGATCCTTATACAATTTAATGTTGTGAATTTTGTTTATATAAAAATTATTTGTGCCAAATTTCATCGTGATACTAGTATTTATAAGTGAATTTTGGACATTCAACTCATTTTCTGAAGGGGACTTTGTATGGGGGTCAAATAATGGTCAATCTTTGCGAAAATCGTTAGAATTATTAAGACTTATATAAAACTAAATTTTAAAAATTTTGGTAGAGATAGTAGATCATTTAATATAATTATTAGGTCAAAAGCCCTATTCGGGGTATCCGGTTGTATGGACCATTTTCAATAACGTTCGTCCTTGAACCAAAATTATCTCAAAAATTGCGACCTGTAGAGTGCGCATAAGGTTTACATGGACACAGACAGACAGACAGACTTCCTTAATCGATTCAGGAAGTGATTCTGAGACGATTGATATGCTTTAAGGTCGGTGTAGGACCAATATTTTTGGGTGTTACAAACATCAGCACAAACGCATAATACCCTCCCCACTATAGTGGTGTAGGGTATAATAAAGCAATATGGACTTTTAGATCTATCACATCCTGGTCCCGATAACAATTCTCTACAAAATTTTTCATTGCAAGTACTTATCACAATCGCTTACAAGTAATTAGAAAAATTAGCCAATATAAATTGTATGTACATATTTAGTTCTTTAATTCCCAGTGAAATCGTATGTAATTGGGTTCGATTGAATGTTGATTCCAAGTTTTTACTGGGAAGTTCTTAAAACATTATTAAAAATTTATAATTTTTATATCAACCACACATTGGTCCCATTGTAACACATCAAAATATTGGTCTAGCCAAGTCCGTTCGTCTGTCTGTTGAAGTAACGATTATGTACGAGCGGAAGGAGCTAGAGGGCTGAAATTTTATATAAGTATTCCCCTGGAATACAGTTTATAGTATCGAAAATAAAATTCAGCATAAATCAAACAAATTAGAAGTAAACTTTCGGAAAATCAATCTTTTTATGACACTTGTTTTATTTTCAGTGCACTGTGCAATATTGTCATCACTTTGAACTAAACACACAATTGTTTATAAACACTTACAGACTAACACACATTCAAGTATTTAAATGTATAATAAACTAAACAAATATTTGTACGTTTGTGTATTTATGAGAGCCTACATTTCTATTAAACGAACCATATGTTTTATATCCGTACGTGTGTATATCCGTTTGTGTCTATCTGTCTGCCGATTTATCTGTCCTCCAGTCGATTCTATAGCTAGTTTTAGTATTTAGTTGTCTGTATGCCAAACATGATAATCGCTCACTTCCATCGATAACCATAGAGTCAGTTTACAATATACAATACTTAATAATGTTCATTGTTGTTGTTGTTGTTTTTGTTTTATTTTTCTTCTAATATCATTTGGCTTCATGCCTTATTTTCACTTCTATTCAATTCTCACAATTTTCTATTATTTTTTTTTTCTATTTTCTTGGAAATTTAAAAGTTTTTCTTTAAGGGCTATTTAAGTGTTATATTGGATATTATATGCATGTGTGAATATTTTTCTTTAGTTTTGGAATATTTTATATTCCATAGTAATTTTTATATATTTTTTTTTTGTTCTTATTTTTTTTCTTTAATAATAAACTTTTCATATGCATGCCTTGACATAAGTGATAGATTTATAAATAACCTCGAAAATTGATAATTAATTTTTATTTATGTGTGGATATGTGTGTTTCATTTTGTGAGTGGTTGCTTGTTCGTCTTATTGTTTGGCGTTAAGATGTGGGTGAAGAAAATTGCATCATCTACATTCTCCAGTGCAATAAATGCATCATCGATTATATTGATGAGATTTTTTTTTTTTTGAAAAGCACACAGATAGAAAAAATTTTCCTAATTTTAATTTCCAAAATATTTTTTTTTTTTGTTGAAGAGAACGTTGGTGAGACCATCACTGGGGTGCGCTAAAGATCAATGATAACAAATTTATTTTCTCTTCAATGAAACGATTTGTACGTGAATGACTTTTATGTTAAACACGGTATAGACTTTAGATCTTTAAAAAATCCATCTTGTTTAACTCGGTATGCCACAAAATTAAAATATTGAGAAACGCGATTTTAAAGTTTTAAAAAATTCGAAAGTTATATTAAATTTTTACAAGTAGTTCTAATATTTTTCGCTATATATGTAAAACAGGCTTGGGGGGGTTATGATTACACAAAATAATTCATTACATGGTCGATTACAATTACTTCTAATGTATAATTGGATAATAAGCAATCGAAATTACCTGAAATTGTATTTTTTCAAATGTGTACTTGACCAAAAACCAATTAAAAATACATGTAATATCCAGGCTTCAATTACACATTACAATATAGATATTACAACATAATAGTAATTGGAAAAACTTCAATTACAATTACAAGTAATTGGTAAAGCTTCAACAGCAATTTCTTCATAATCATTATACCCAACTAGTTTGTTAGTCAGTTAGTTAGTTAGTTAGTTAGTTAGTTAGTCAGTTAGTTAGTTAGTTAGTTAGTTAGTTAGTTAGTTAGTTAGTTAGTTAGTTAGTTAGTTAGTTAGTTAGTTAGTTAGTTAGTTAGTTAGTTAGTTAGTTAGTTAGTTAGTTAGTTAGTTAGTTAGTTAGTTAGTTAGTTAGTTAGTTAGTAGTTAGTTAGTTAGTTAGTTAGTTAGTTAGTAGTTAGTTAGTTAGTTAGTTAGTTAGTTAGTTAGTTAGTTAGTTAGTTAGTTAGTTAGTAGTTAGTTAGTTAGTTAGTTAGTAGTTAGTTAGTTAGTTAGTTAGTTAGTTAGTTAGTTAGTTAGTTAGTTAGTTAGTTAGTTAGTTAGTTAGTTAGTTAGTTAGTTAGTTAGTAGTAGTTAGTTAGTAGTTAGTTAGTTAGTTAGTTAGTTAGTTAGTTAGTTAGTTAGTTAGTTAGTTAGTAGTTAGTTAGTAGTTAGTTAGTTAGTAGTTAGTTAGTTAGTAGTTAGTTAGTTAGTTAGTTAGTAGTTAGTTAGTAGTTAGTTAGTTAGTGTTAGTTAGTTAGTTAGTTAGTTAGTTAGTTAGTAGTTAGTTAGTTAGTTAGTTAGTTAGTTAGTTAGTGTTAGTTAGTTAGTTAGTATTAGTTAGTTAGTTAGTAGTTAGGTAGTTAGTTAGTTAGTTAGTTAGTTAGTTAGTTAGTTAGTTAGTTAGTTAGTAGTTAGTAGTTAGTTAGTTAGTTAGTTAGTTAGTTAGTTAGTAGTTAGTTAGTTAGTTAGTTAGTTAGTTAGTTAGTTAGTTAGTTAGTTAGTTAGTTAGTTAGTTAGTTAGTTAGTTAGTTAGTAGTAGTTAGTAGTTAGTTAGTTAGTTAGTTAGTTAGTTAGTTAGTTAGTAGTTAGTTAGTTAGGTTAGTTAGTTAGTTAGTAGTTAGTTAGTTAGCGCTTACGTAGAAATCGTACCCACGACCTACCGAAGGCCACATATATGATAGTAAGATATAACCATGACAAACATATTCTACAATATCTCAGATTTATTTTTCTAAGTGTACAAAAATAAATATATACTACAGAATAAGAACAGATTTCGGCGCGTATCTTACAATATAACAATATTATCGCATATAAATATATTATTTTTGCAATATTACTTTTGCTTCATATCTTATTCACAGGCATATAAGTATGTACGTACATATGTATGTATATTAAAAATCGTTTTTCACTAACATACGTCACTAGAATTCCATTCAACTGCGAAGTTATGAAGGTACGCTTAAGAAATTATTTTTCATTTAGTACTTTTTTCAGGCTTTACAGTAGAATAGAACTGTAGACATTGAAGCGTCAATGAAAAAGTGATTACCAATAACTGAATACTACAAAAATAGGAGAACATAACGAAAATTTCTAGACACACAGCGCAATAACAATAACAATAAACTACTAGCAGATTAAAGCAAAAATCTGAATACATTGACGGATAAAAGTTTTCGCATGATAAAAAGTATAAATAAAATGTAAGTAAAAGCATATCCTTAAAGTACTTCCTATTAACGTATCTAAATATTGGAGAACATATGAACACACAACTATCTTAAGCCTACTTACCTCATGCGTGATCCAACCATTAAATTTTAATAGCTCCTATTAGAAATTTCATAGATTTTAAGGTTCAGAGTCCCTTTTAAGAGCTAGGGTACGAATTAATTAATATACTAACAAATATGTAGTGTTCATTCTACTTTTTCTGCAACGAATTTATGATAAGAATTGTGTTCCGAATAACAGCGCTGAGTCTCCATGGTTTAAAAGTTGGAATTGGTTTTAGATTTTGTCATTCCGTAGTAGACTTATGAACATATTCTGAGTTCTTATTAAATTCTAAGACGAACTAGCCATATCCATCTGTCTGTCTTTCTGTATGTCTATATTTTGTCCGTCTGTATTTCTGTCCGTCTATATTTATGTCCGTCTGTCTTTCTGTCCGTCTTTCTTTCTGTCCGTCAGTTTGTCAGTTTGAAAGGACGATAGGGCAAAAATGAATGGGTCGTTTTCTTCGTCGAATTATTAAAATTTTTCATAGTTTTCCGAATAGGAACTAAACATATATATGCGTATCTATATATAAATACACTTTATTTTTTATTACTCACTGTACAATTCACACTCTGTACATACATACATATGGATGTGGAAAGTATCAGTAATTAACACATCGACACTACATTTGCATGTGTGGTATGTATACAAACACATGATAACATACGCCAACAATATGAATATATGATGTAAAAATAATAAAAAGAAACATAACATTTTCTTAGTTTTCTATAAGTTAAAAGAGATGTATTGAAAAGATTATCTGTGATGATTGGAAAATTGCAGTGCAGGGAAGTGTGGATGAAAATAGCATAAAATATTGGAAAATTTCAATTGATTTACATTGTATATAAAAGATTGTTATGTAAACTGATGTAAATCAAGGAAATGTGCATGAGACATGTCTGAAAGTGAAGATTATATTGATGACAAAAGATTATAATAATAAGGAAATTTTTTTTCTACATATTTACAGATTTATGCAAAATAAAATGTATAATTTAAAAGTACAATATTAAAATAAGTTTTATAGAATAATTTTGTTTAAGTATTTAAAAAATGCACTATGTTATGTAATTTGATATTCATATGAATTACATTAATATCTATGTATGTAAGTATATAGTAATAACATTTTATTTAAATAAACTTTAATTAGTTTGCTAAATTTTTCAATTTTTCTTACACTAAATTTGAAATTAAATTTTTTAATAATACATACTATGAAAGAAAACTCAATGATTTTCAAACTTATTGTTTATTTATCTTTATAATATTCAACATACTTTTAGGCGCACACAAAGTATGTTGTTGCACAATGGTATACGATATATAATTTCACTTTTAAATTTGTAGTAATTAATTTAAAACATTATTTTTATATGTTTTAAATTGCAATTCTTATAAAAAATATAATAATTTTAGTTTTAAACTTGTTTTTTCTATTTAATTACACTTTTAGCGCTTGTTTTTATTTATGGGGCAATATTTAATATATTTTGGCAACAAGTGCTTCTCTTTTTGCTTCCATGTTTTGTAAAGTTTTCCCGTGTTGTTGCAAAAAAATAGCATGTTTATAGTTGTAAACCTGTTGTTATTTTGTGTTTAGTTATTCTACACTTTACATAGTTACAAATTATTTAATCTATACAAGTGTTGTTTACAATTTCAATAACAAATAGTAGTAATACTGATTTATTCGTTTTTAAATTTTCTTTTATTATATATTTTCTCTTTTTTCCAAGACTATTTTTCAATTTTTATTTTTAAAAGGATCACTTTTTACATTTTTGTAATATCCACCATCGAAAAAGTTGGGGGTATATTGATTTTGTTATTCCGTTTGTAACACATTGAAATATTGGTAGTAGACTTACAAAAGTATATGAACATATTCTGAGTTCTTATTAAATTCTAAGACGAACTAGCCATATCCATCCGCCTGTCTTTCTCTCCGTCTGTATTTATGTCCGTCTGTATTTCTGTCCGTCAGTCTTTCTGTCCATCAGTCTGTCCGTTGAAAAGACGATAGGGTACGAACGTAAAGAGTTATAGAACTGAAATTTTCCAAAAATATTTCTTATAGGTGAGGTTAGGTTTCTATACAATATGTTCATGTCGAATATAGATTCTTCTTTTAGACAGTCATGTGCGTTAAAGCAATTTTCTGAAGGGGACCTTATATGGGGGATAGGGTCAATTATGGACCGATCTATGCAAAATTTCAGCTCGCTAGCTGCTTCCATTTGGACTCTATCATATTTTCAACAGACAGATAGACGGAAAGATGGACGGACATAGCTCGTCTAGGGTGTAACCGACCATATTATACCCTACACCAAATGCGAATATTAATTGTGATTCATTTTCATGTAAACCTTGTGCGCACTCTACAGGTTTACATGGGCACACAGACAGGCAGACAGACAGATGAATGGACATAGCTTAATTGACACAGGAAGTGATTCTGAGGGTGTTACAAACTTCAGGCAGACAGACAAACAGGCAGATAGACGGACGGACGGACGGATGGACATAGCTTAATCGACAAAGGAAGTGAAACTGAGCCGATTGGTATACTTTAAGGTGGGTGTAGGACCAATAATTTTGGGTGTTACAAACTTCAGCACGAACGCATAATACCCTCCCCACTATAGTGGTGTAGGGTATAAAAATTAACTTCAAAAGATTGTGGATAGGTTCATAACTAACCCTATCCCTTTTCTTTCTTTTAGTTTAAATCAAATCGTCTCCCTTTGAAACTTTTAAGAGATCGGCCTATAGTCAAAACTCCCTTTTAATCCTAATTTGCATATTCCTGTCGATAAAATTAAATGAGTAAATCATGTCTGCACATACTTTAATGATGGGTGTATAAGATGCGTCTTAGCCGACATTCTTACTTGTTTAGTAATACTTTATATCCTTAAATAAGGTACCTTCACTTTTCTGTGGGTCTGTTTCATGCTTTTGAATAATTTAAAAGTTATGCATGCAATAGAATGAAAAAAACTAAATTGTGGATAAACTTTGCAACAAGTGCCGCAATCATGTGTTATTAGCGTGTTTTTTTTTTTTTTTTTTGCTGGTAATTTCCTGACAGTATTGAGTGGTTTTAAATTTATGGGTTTTATTGGTATTTTCTGAATTCCGTTTTATTTTTCTTCAAAACATAAATTTTCCTTTTCTTTTTTTAAGATGTTTATTGCTAGCATTTGTGAACTTCAAATGGAGGAAAAAGTTAATCATAGGACTCGGAGAATTAAAAAATTTTACAAATTTGAATCTTTATTATATTTAAATGTAAACTTTAACGTAAGAGTATTATATTCGGCCATGCCGAATCTTAATACCCACCATCAAATCATCCTTATTAATAAACTTTGATATTATCGATCTATGTTGAATCATATGTCAATGTTAATATGAACATCAGGGAAATATTTGGAAGAGGGCCTTTAATAAAGGCATGGACCGTGCTATTCCGAATTAAAAATATTAATTTTGTTTGATCCAATATTTATAACCATAAATATTTATAACCATAACCACATTTTAGAGTCAGTAATGAGCGTTAAAGTCATTGTATAAAGGAGACCTTATTAGAGGATTAGGGTCAATTATGGACCCATTCTCATAAAATTTAAGAAAATGATTTTAGTTCCTATAAAACTTTTTTATGTCGAATTTTATTGTTATGTATATGCTTCTTAAGGTAGATATGAGCATTTAAGTCCTTTTCCGAAGGGGACCTTATGGGTCAATATCCTTATAAAATTCTACGAAGAGATTAACGTTCCCATAAAACATGCTTGTGCCGAATTTCACCGCCATTGATGTTTCTCTTAGCCAGTTATGGCCGATAAAGTTATTTTCTGAAGGGGACTTTATATGGGGGATAGGGTCAATTATGGACCGATCCTTATACAATTCTACTAAGAGATTTATGTTCCCATAAAACATGTTTGTGCTGAATTTCACCGCTATTGATGTTTCTCTTAGCCAATTATGGCCGATAAAGTCATTTTCTGAAGGGGACTTTATATGGGGGGTAGGGTCAATTATGGGCCCATCCTTATAAAATTTTACGAAGAAATTTATGTTCCCATAAAACATGTCTGTGCTGAATTTCACCGCTGTTGATGCTTCTCTTAGCCAGTTATAGGCGATAAAGTCATTTTCTGAAGGGGACTTTATATGGGGGTAGGGTCAATTATGGGCCTATCCTTATAAAATTTGACGAAGAAATGTATGTTCCCATAAAATATGTTTGTGCTGAATTTCACCGCTATTGATGCTTCTCTTAGCCAGTTATGGTCCATAAAGTAATTTTCTGAAGGGGACTTTATGGACCGATCCTTATAAAATTCTACTAAGAGATTTATGTTCCCATAAAACATGTTTGTGCCGAATTTCACCGCTATTGATACTTCTCTTAGCCAGTTATGGGCGATAAAGTCATTTTCTGAAGGGGGCCTTATATGGGGGCTATGCGAAATCGTGGACCGATATTGCCCATTTGCAATACCAAACAAACTGCATCAACTATAAGTATCTGTGCAAAATTCAGCTCGCTATCTACTTCCTTTTGGACTCTATCGTGTTATCAACAGACAGACGGACAGACGGACGGACATGGCTAGATCGTCTTAGAATTTAATAAGGACCCAGAATATATATACTTTTATGGGTCTTAGACTAATATTTCAATGTGTTACAAACGGAATGACAAAAACAATATACTCCCCATCGTTTTTGATGGTGGGATTAAAAAAGCTCTTACTGATCACTGATATATTTGGAATAGTCTCTAATGTATTAGTGGAACTTTCGAAGGTGGATCCATAGAAAGTTAGTTTGAAAGGAGGATATATATACATCTATCGGGCCTGTTGCGCTCTCCTTAACCGGTGCTTAAGGTGGGAATCGGACCCACCACCTCCGGTCTACCAGACTAGAAAACTAACCACTAACCTACTGGTGACCACAGGTGTATCCATAAGTTGTGGCTGGTAATATATGTATATACAATAACAATGATGAATAAAAAGTGACAGTAACAATACCAACCAGTCAGACTGTTTTGAATCATGTTTCAATCATGGGTATTAAATTTTCCACAAATATGCACTATTGAAACCTAGTTCAAAATATGAACAAGTATAGAAAAACTTATCACTTGATTTTGCAAAATATTTAATTTGTTTGTGTACAAAGCCATTTTTACAATACGATCCCGTTAATATTTCTAAGTAGTAAAGGATAAAACAATTTATTAAATATTTAAAACAATGTTCAAAATAAGATTTATAGAAGAGAAGTAGCATATTTCTATTAACATAAAATATGCATACAGCTGAGCCAAAATAAATGCTTTAATATATACATAAACTCATATGTGAGTACACACTAAATTTATTTAAATCAAAATAACATATATACAACATATTACATTCACATATGTTTCCAAAAAATTTATGTTTTTACTTATTATCATGATTGATACACTTTAGTTCATATATTTCGTATGGGTAGTTTTGCTTATTTATTTGGTGAAACAAAAAAATGATATAAAATAGAAATAAGCAAAGCATACTAAAAACAGAAACAAACGAAAAAAACAATTTCCATACAGTTGAAAAAGATTAATATAATCAATCATCAACAAATATAAATGGATTTTCGTAGTCATAGACTAAGAAAAATTTCCAAGGAAAATATTAAACTCCGCTTATATAATATATATCAACTCCCAAGAGCTTAAATGCAAGAACAAATATGTAAGAATGTATAGTCGGGCATTGCCAACCATGTTATATCTTACACCAGTGAGTAGTATGAAAAAATGTCAATTATTTTTAAACTCCCCATCAAAAAATGTGTCATTCAGTTTGTAACACATCGAAATATTGGTCATAGACCCACAAAAGTATATATATTCTGGGTCCTTATTAAATTCTAAGTCGATCTAGCGTTTGCCTGTCTGTTAAAATCACTGACGAGCTAGACAGTTGAAATTTTCCATTAATATTCTCTATTGATAAGGTTTGTTTGGTATTGAAAATGGTCCATGTTTTCGGATAGCCCCCATACAATTGGACCCCCGATAAACGGCTTTAATGGACATAACTGTTTTAAAAATAAGATTTTACCAATGAAATTCCACATAAATAAGTTTCATATGAGTCAAAATATCTCTACCAAATTTTATGAGGATCGGTCCATAATTGAGTCTACCCCCATATAAGGTCCACTTCAGAAAATGACTATAACGCTCATAACTGGCATAAAATTACAAATATTGCGATGAAATTTGACACACACCAATTTTATGCGAGTCGAAACCTCCTTACCAATTTTTTTTGAGGATCGGCCCATAAATTACCCTACCTGCCATATAAGGTCCCCTTCAGAAAATGACTTTAACACTCATTACTGTCTTAAAAATACGAGTATAGCGATGAAATTCGATACAAGTACGTTTCTTGGGAACCAAAATCTCTCTACCAAGTGTTATGTGGATCGGTCCATAATTGACCCTACCCCCCAATATAAGGTCCTTTCAGAAAATTTCTTTAATGCTAATTACTGGAATAAAAATGCGCGTATAGCGATGATTAGCGATGTAAATGAGTTTTATATGAACCAAAATCGGTCTGCAAAATGTCATGAGGATCGGTCAATAATTGACCCTACACCTTATATAAAGTCCTCTTCAGTTAATTTGATGAGTAGGATTCAAAAAATTACGAGTACAGCAATGAAAATCGATATAAAAAGTTTACATGTGCTTAGAAACATAATTCCTCATTCCGAATTTAATGAAGATTGATCTATAACTGACCCTAGTCCCTATATAAGGTGCCCTTCAGGAAATATTTCGTTTTTAAAAGTAAATATTTTGTTAATTCCAAAGAGACGGTTCATAATTGACTTAAGCCATATTCCCTGATGTTTATAGGAGAGCATTACTTTAACGGCATACGGTTTTAATGGTGAGTATATGAGATTCGGCCGAATATAACACTCTCACTTGTTAATAACTCACAAAGCATTTAACTTGATTTTCTAAAAGAGAGGTTATATATAAAGGTTGGAAGAGGCATTTACGTTTACATTAAAATGTGAAAGGTGAAATATTAGCCAGATTTCAAGCAATTTCAATAGGCTTCGTTATTGGGAAAATTATGCCAAATTTTATCAAATTATCTTAAAATTGCGATCTCTAGCGTAAGAACAAGGTTTACATGGACACACAGACTGACCAATGGACGGATAGAAGGACGGACAGACAGACAGACGGACGGACAGAGCGTAGTCGTCTGTGATTCTCGTACGCTTTAAGGTGGATGTAGGACCAGTATTTTTGGATGCTACAAACACTAGCACAAACGCATAATAAAAGTCAAGCTTGGTTTATTTGATTAGAGCGTTGCACTATTCCCATTATTGTTTTGTAGGGTATAAAAACGTTAGGAAGTGTGAACAATTTATTTTCATACAACCTTGGCGTATATGATGAGAGGAAATAAATTAATATTTAGTTAAATGTGTTTGCAGATCGTCGGAATAATAAGAATTATAGGGCTGAAAGTTACAATTTTCAATAACTATTTTTATTTGATGGCTTTTGCGGAAATAATTTTTCTAACCTTCAACTTATGAGGAAGTTTCTCATTTCATTTGTAATTTCTTAAACTTTTATGTTCTTAATTTTTATAAAGAACGCTATGTATGTTAAAATCAAGTTCCTAAGAACCAACAGAGAATTCAAAATCTGCTAAATTGTTAAAAAATTTTGAAAATATTTCCATTGATATATGAACATACATAAATACATAATGTCTGGTGGGTATACATACGTAAGTGCCGACCACAGTTTTTTTACTCACATACATAAATTTTATCATATTTTCAAAAAGAATTGTTTTGGAAAACTTCATTGTAGTGTGAAATCTAAGAAATTTAATAAATGCACAATCACTTATGTTTTTTGTTACTCTTAGTTTTTTCTTTTATTTAGCGGTGTCTTGTTTTACAATTTCAATTGCGCTAAAAATATCTTCTACTATAATCCTGTGTATATGAACAATAGCTATGCCCTTAAAATATGTTTTTGATAAATTTAATTTAACACAATAGTAGCTAAGGATGCGTTTTAATGATTTATGAATGGTTTTTAGCCTTACTTACATACATACTTTATGGCAGCATTAGCTAATATATTCAAATCAAATCTCTTTTTGAAGGGCTGGACTATTATACATATTGCACCTAAAATTTGAACAGAACAAAAAAAGTAATACAAGTAACTTCTCGTGTAAGTAGATGAATAAAACAATTTGGTTGTACAAGTACATAGTATATTTTTATTTCGTTTACTTGAAATTTTATTTTTATATAAGTTGAACAACAGCTATAACAAGTGGCAATTTGATATACCAATCAAAATCAGTGAAAATCCCTTTTGGTTTTTTGCATTCACTTATACATGGTTGCATTGATTTTTAAGAAATTCCTTGAACATACGTTGGAAAATAAAATAGCTAAGAGGATTAACTCGATTGGATAGCGATGAATGTGTTAAAATTTTCACAACCAGACATGATCAAATTGTAGTACATAATATTAAATATGTTTAAAAGAAACTAAATTTTTTTATAATTTAAAAACATTTTGAATATAGTTGATATGAAAATTATGAACCGATCCTTTTAAAATTAAGTTGAAAAGTTATGAGCGTTAAAGTGATTTTCTGAATGGTACATTCTATGGGGCTATATAATTGACAAATGTCCGTCATACTTAACAGAATAATTTCTGAAGCTAACTTGTATCAAATTTCAACACATTTGCTACATAATTATAATTCTTATGACGGTTTTTCCTAAATTTCGGAAACCACATGTAAGTATGCAAGTCCATTTCCATTACCAAACCTTTCCTATAGAAATATATGAAAAATGTTAGGAAAATGTTTTTAAGAGACAGATGGACGGAAATTGCTAGATTGCCTTTGAATTTATCAAAGACCCAGAATTCAAAATTAACAGTTTATGGCCTATTATTTCATCATTGAATCGGACGATATTCTGTCGGTTAAAATAATTTTTGTACAATACATAAATTGTTTCCCCCCTAAGTGACAAAAAAAAAACATCAACCACATATAATAAAAGTTGTTGTTGTTATTTCCAGTGTTTTACTGTTTGTTATAACCCTACAAACATTTTCTATTGCGGAAGTTACCCGTATGAAACTTCCAAACGTGCTAAAAGCTCGCCAGCGATATTGCGGAAGTTTACGAATTTTTATCACCAGTCGGGATGAACTGATGCCGAACTGGTTAACGTCTAAGCTTAACGTGGAATATACTTCTGGAAGACCCACAAAAGAAACTTCTAGATGTGTCTTGAAAGTAAGGTAATGCCAAAGACTCTTCTAGATGTGATTAGGAGGTCACTTCTTGGAGTAACTTCTTAGTATCATTTAGAAGTGTTCTTATCTTCTAAAAGTTTTTTCAGGTGTTTGCTCATATCTCCGTTGTTTAGGGACTGATTTTGCTGATTTTATATAAGAAACTTCTCGAAAGCATGTCTGATAGAATTATTGAAGATTTAGATCCCAAAGATATCTAGGATCTTCACAAAATTGATTTCAATAGAGCTACAGGAAAACAGTTAGACAGACAGGCAGATATTTATGACAAATTTCGTAGCTATAACGGTAAAACAGTTGTAGGCGTGTATAGAATTTTCTGAAGGGGTTTATATATGGGGTTACAATTGGGGTTCGATGTCCGATGTACATTAGAATATAGTTTTAATGGCAAAATATAGTTGACGGATATTACCCATTTTCAATACCAAACAAACTTTTTTTAATAGGAAATATTTGTGCAAAATTTGCTCATCCCGTGTGATCCTTGTTGTACTTTCAATAGACAGACAGACGGACATAGATATTTCGTCTTAGAATAAATAAGAACACAGAACACATTGTACAGTTTCTCTATTATTTTCAAATGAATAAAATGATTTTGCATAAAAATTAAATAGACTATTTTGTAACTCAATTCAATACTTTTCCATATAATACTTTCACCATATTTTCGCTTAGTTCAGCCAACCATAGAAACAAGGATTGCCGTTTTAAAGCAGTGTATTTTAGCACGAGTTTATTATGTACTATACATATACAGTCAATGTATGGAGTTGGTTAACAGCCATTTCGTTTGGATGGCTTTTTGGTGATAAAAAATAGAATTTAAGAGTAGAAAGCAAAAAAAAAAAAATTGAGAATTACATTCCCTTTCATCTGATTGACGCACTATTGACTGACAAATAAATTGGATTTTTGTATGAAAGCGTGAAAGCATTTATAATAGTTTGTTAATTTTTTCCCCACTAGATAGACATTTTTTTTGCGTATATTATCGTATTGATACAATATTTTGTAGCAAAATTAAAACCGAAGCTATAATCACTCAACCGTTTATTTACTAATTGAAGTTTGATTAGAATTTTGAAATTATATTTCCGCAGTTGTAAACAATATTCAGGATATTTCTTTTATAATGAAATAAATATTGACAAAACGTAAATTAATATGAAAAAAAAAAAAAAAAAAACACTTACACTTCCCATCATTTGAAATCCTTTTAGAAATAAAACCTTAAATGAGAACTCTAGTCCAGTTTGAACCTGAAGGGGGCCTTCTCTGTGCGGCTGGGTCAATTATGGACCTATCCTTATAAAACTTGGTTGAGAGATTTATGTTTCCACAAAACATTTGTATGGTGAATTTCATTGCTAAAGTAGCATTTTTGGACCATTAATGTGCGTTAAAGCCATATTATGAGCCATATTTATATGGCGGGTATATTATGAAACGATCTTAATAAAATTTTGTATATAGATTTCTGTACTTATAAAACTTGTTTATGGCGAATTTTATCACTGTACTGGTCCTTTTGAACCAGTTATGACTGAGGCCATTTGTATGAAATATTAAATCAATATTACCCTTTTTTAATATCATACAACTTGTATGGTATTCTGGAAAATTCCATCCTTCTAGCTTTTTCTGTTCGATTTAGGTTTTTATAGAATATGCTCATGTCGAATTTCATCGCTATAGATGCTTCTTTTAGACTGTTATGAACGTTAACGCCATTTTCTGAAGGGGACCTTATATGGCGGGTAGGGTCAATTATGGACCGATCCTTATAAAACCTGTAAAAGCGATTAAGGTTTCTATAGAATATGTTCATGTCGAATTTCATCTCTGTAGATGTTTCTTTTAGACAGTTATGAGCGTTAAGGTCATTTTCTGAAGGTGACCTTGTATGGGGTGTAGGGTCAATTATGGACCGATCCTTATAAAATTTTACAAAGATATTAATGTTCCTATAAAATATGCTTATGTCGAATTTCATCGCTATAGCTGCTTCTTTTAGTAAGTTATGAGCGTTAAAGTAATTTTCTGAGGGGGAGCTTATATGGGGGCTAGGCGAAATCGTGGACCGATATTGCCCATATACAATACCAAACAAACTGCATCAATATAAAATGTCTATGCAAAATTTAGCTCGCTAGCTACTTCTATTTGGACTCTATCGTGTTTTCAACAGACAGACGGACATGGCTAGATCGTCTTAGATTTTAATAAGGATCCAGAATATATATACTTTTATGGGTCTTAGATGAATATTTTGATGTGTTACAATCGGAATTTCAAAAACAATATACCCCCCATCTTTTTTGATGATGGGTATAAAAAAAGTTGAATGCTTAGCACCTTCAACAGACCGACAAAAGAACCCCTGCTTCATTTGCTGCTTGGCAAGAGAAAATTCAATTTGATCACTAAGGAATGGAATATGTAAAACCTATAAGAAAACCATATGATTTTCTAAGCACAAACACATACGCACACAAATTTATAACATTGACCTGCAATAAAAACAAAAACAATGCACTGAATACACACACGCACAATACTTTCACGTTCGAACACTATGGGGTGTGTATGTTCTAAAATTAGATAAGTGATGCATAAAGATTTTGTTTATTATTTGTATCTCAATTCAATTTGTCTCTATGAAAATAGAAATTATAAAGCAAATAAAGTCAATGAACTTTAAATTGAATTATGTATAAGTTTTGATTATAAATGTAATAAAATTAAAAATTACACACCTAGACATTAAATTGTCACTAAAAATATCTAAGAAAATATACAAAATAAACACATGCATAGCAAAATCATATTTTTAATTTCGTAAATATCATGCAGTGTTGCAAATGTAATTTTAAGTGCACATATGTATAAGTTATGAAAATAAAATATTTTCTTAATTGCATATTAAGGAAAAATATTCCGAAAGCACTTAATATAAATGAAAACAACGCCATATAAATACATGCAAGCTTAAAAACAGAAATATTTTGGATTTGTGTATTTTCAAAATATTTTTGTTCAGAATCAACCCGAGCAATGATTTTATTTATATGTATAAATATTTTTAGTGAATACCATTTATTTGTGTTTAGTTTTGTTGTTCTATTTTGGAAAAGAAATGCACATGTAGATACAAATGTAAAATGTATATTTTTTCTTCGTACGATATTAAAATTTGTTTTATATAGCTAATTATAAACATTTTACCATACGGCATTGCCAGCATGAAGAAATATTTTTCTTTTAGAAATAAAAACATAAAAGAATGATTGACCATATATTGTATATATACCCAGCAAAAACTTGGTTCTGAGTTGTACTTACACAACAACTTACTTTTCAATAACTTCTTTCGTTTCAAGTAATCTAGTACCATCTAGCCCATCTAAGACCCATAAAATTATATATATTCTGGGTCCTTATTAGATTTTAAGACGATCTAGCCATGTCAGTCCGTCTGTCTGTTGAAAACACGATAGAGTCCAAATGGAAATCGGTAGCGACCTGCAATTTTTTACAGATACTTTTAGTTATTGCAGTTTGTTTGGTATTGAAAATAATATCGGTCCATGATTTCGCCCCATATAAGACCCTCTTCAGAAAATTACTTTATTGCTGACAACTGGCTAAGAGAAGCATCAATAGCGGTGAAATTCGGCACAAACATGTCTAATGGGAATACAAATCTCTTTAAAAAATTTCATAAGGATAGGCTCATAATTGACCCTACTCCCCACATAAAGTCCCCTTCAGAAAATGACTTTAACGCCCTAAAAGAAACATAGCGGTGAAATTCGACAGGAACATATTTTATAGGAATATAAATTTCTTAGTAAAATTTTATAAGGATCGGTCCATTATTGACCCAACCCTCCATATAAGATCCCCTTCAGAAAATTACTTTAATGCTTATATCTGACCTTAAGAAGCATATATAGCAATAAAATTCGATATACAAAAGTTTAATAGGAATTAAAATCACTTACTTAAGTTTTATGAGGATATGTTCATAATTGACCCTACCCCCCATATAAGGTCCTCTTTAGAAAATTACTTTAATGCTCGTTACTGACTCAAAAACGGGAGTACATAGTTAAAATTCTACATAAACAAGTTTTATTGCCAAAAGCTCTCTATCAAATTCTATAAAAATCGATTATTAATTGACCCTATCCCCCACATATAGGGTCCCCTTCGGAAAATGACTTTAACGCTTATTACTAGCTTAAAACTGCGAGCACAGCAATGAAATTCATCATAAACAAGTTTCGTAAGAGCCAAAACCACTCCACTAAATTTTATGAGGATCTGTCTGTAATTGACCCTACCCCCCTATAAGGTCCCCTTCAGTAAATGACTTTAACGTTAGTTACTGAATCAAAAATGCGATTACAGCAGTACAATGTCTGATTTATCAAATTTTATGGGGATCGATCTATAATTGACCCCACACTCCATTGACCTCGTTACTGGCTGTAACGCTCAAATACGACTATAGCGATGAAATTTCACATAAACAAGTTTTGTATGAATCCCTACTCTACGCCCCTTATTAAGGTCCCCATTAGAAAATAACTTTAACGCTCATTACTGGCTCAAACAAAATTTGTATGAACAAAAATCTCTCAAAATTTTAGAAGTATCGGTCCATAATTGACCCCACCCCCGTACAAGGGTACCTTTAACGCTTATTACTGAAATGAAATTCAAGATAAACAAGTTTTATGGGAACTGAAATCTTCATACCGACATTGATGAAGACCACTTCAGTAAAATTACTTTAACTCTCATTAGTTGCTTAAAATTACGACTTAGGCGATGAAATTCGTTTAAACAACTTCTTTACGAAACATAATTTATGTACAAAAGCTTATAAAGAAAGATCGGGCTATAATTGACCCTTATATAAGATTCACTGCAGAAAATGACTTTAACGCTCATCTATGGCTCGAAAGTTCTTCCAAACTACGGTAGTTTTATAGGAATTGAAATCTTTCAACTTAACTTTAATATGATAACTGATCAAACTGATAAATCAGAAGAGCACGGTCCATACTTAAGCCCTTATTAACCCTTGTATACGGGACACCTGTGTCCCAAAATTTTTTTAAACTTTTTTCTCGATTTTGAGCGTAATTTTGAGTTCATAGCGACAGTAAATGGTTATTTCCAAAATCGATTTTCATAGGGAAATAAAATCATTATTTTTGCCCTAGGGCCTCTAGTTTAGCCAGAAAATGCACTTTTATGTTTTCACTAAAAAATCGAGTTTCAATAGGAAATAATAGTGATCACAGATTATCATTATTTTTGCCGTAGGGCGTCTAGTACACTCAAAAACAGATTTTTTGGGAAATAAAAGAGATCACAAATTATCATCAGTTTTGTGCTAGCGTCTCTAGTTTAGCCAAAAATCGATTTTTATTGGCAAATGAAAGTGGTCAGATATTATAATTATTTTTACCCTAGGAGCTCTAGTTTAGCCAGAAAATGTGCTTTTATGTTTTTTCTTAAAAATCGGTTTTTAGTGGGAAATAAAAGTGATATAACGATATCGATACAAAACTTGGTAGAAATGTTGTCTGTGTGTATGCCGTAAAATATTTTTACGATCGGTCTATAATTGTTAATAGCAACCGTATTCAATTACCCCGATTTTCTCATTGTCTGGATATATTTTATCGAAACGATAGATTTGCAATTTTAATACAAAAATTATTTTAGTCGGCAGATTATCTGGTGGTCAATCGATAACAGGGGGTTGAGATAACGGGTCTTAAACGTACATATATTAATTATTAGACTGTAGTATGATTAGTTTTAATTCAAATTGAATTAACGTTAAGAACTATAGTTTTTATGTCCATTTGATTTAAAATTAATAAAATTGTTCACATAAATTAAAAACGTACTAAATATTAAATCATATTGGTAAGCCTAACAAAATTTAGAATACACAACTTTTAGAGAAAATTGAGTATGATGAGAACAAGACGATATTTTATTTATAGAGAAAATCATTTTCTTAATTTAATAGTTTCACGATCGAAAGTAAGTTTACTGTGGACAAGACCAACGCATAGTTTTATACAGAAAAATGTTCATTCTCTGCACTGCTGCGACATTAAAAGAAAAACAATTTTCACAAGAGAAAGAAAATTGTGTATAACAAAATAGAGCAAGTGTGTTTATTTAGTGTGTGTATATAAACATATGAGTTCTATTGTATCCAATTGGAAAATGCACCGGCTTTTTATATATCTATATATATTTTTATATATAGATTGTACAAGTATTGAGGAAAATTTTGTTCTTTGTCTTAATTTTTTGAGGATTTTGTTGTGAAAGAAATTTTCAAAATGTTCAGTACGGGAGTAAATGTCGGCTGGTAAAGATCTATTAAGTGTAAAGAAAAGCCGATACTATAGTGAAAATATATAAAATTATACACATTTTCTGGTACATAGTGGTGAAAGTGTGAACAGAAAGTAATATAAATCTATATATAGATATATAGATACATACAATATTCTATAATATTAAAATTTATATGATTTCAAATAAATCATTATAAAAAATTATTATAAACTAATTAAAATCGAGCAAAAATGGCTGATGTACCAGAAGCTGTTAAAAAATGTGCGTCCATGTTAAAGGCCACCAAAAGTGATACAGAAAAATTTGCTGCCCTTTTTATGGTTACCAAGTTGGTTAAGGGCAAGGATTGTAATACTGCAGCCAAGAAGTTGCTATTTGAGGCGATTGGTTTAACCTTCTTGAAGAAGTTGTTAAGCGGTAAAAATTTGCCCAATGACTGCCCACCTTTGGTCTATAAGAGTGTAGCTCTGTCGATATTGACTTGCTTCTGCCAGGAAGAAGAATTGGCCACCCATAAAGATATTTTGGATGTTATACCCACCCTCTTGGAGATTGTAGAGCAAGCTGATGATGATGATTGTGATGATAATTTGATTGTTGTTAGTGAGGCTTATAGCTGCTTGAAATTCATTGCTTCCTATGAACCTGGTCAAAATGCCTTAATGGAAATGAAGGCCATACCAAAAATGTCTCAAATTTATTCAGCTCAAAGTTTCCAAACCGATGAGGCTTTGCAGTTGATCGTATTGTTGGTCAATAAGTTTGGAGTTGCTTCCTGGACTGATGATCCAAAACCTTTCCATGCTTTGGTTCAACGTATTGCTCTGGATATGGAGACAGAAAACAATGAACGTAAATACGAACTGTGTAAAATTTTATCGGCTATTTTGAAGACCTGCAAGAAAGAGTTGATATACAACTCATTGGAAGGAGAAATCTGGCCTGAAAGTTTATTCAAGGGCTGTGGTGATATTTTGAAAAGTAAAATTGGACCAAAACAAAGAGATCCCACTCTTCATTTGATAGCTAATACCCTTAAAGTATTGGGCATCCAATGGGCTTTTATGGATGATGGTAAACAATTCTACTTGATGATCTTGCAAATGGCTGCCATTGAGGTTAGAATGCAAATGGACGAAAAGAAATTGGAAGCCACTTTCCGTAACTGTGAATTGATACAATGTTGCTTTACCATTTTGGAGCGATGTGTTGAATATATGGCTAAGGATATTTTGGACTTGGAACCCAAGGAAAAACAAACTACATACACTGCTCTTAAAGGAGCTTTCAATCAAGTTTTGGCTGTTTTAACCCGCGTCTCTAATGATAAAATGAAGGATACTACCAATCCCAAAGAAAAGGCTTTCATTAGAGGAACAGTGCGCATTTTAGCCGCCTGGTTGGCTCAGGAAACTACCGCTATGAGGCCTGCTATTTACAAATTATTGCCCTTCATGTTTAAGGTAGCTAATGAGTCATTTAACGAACTTAAGGAATGGAGAGCTGGTCCCAGAGATACAGAGGCTCCCGAAGATGTACTAAGAGTCATGTTGCCAGCTCTGTGTCACTTGGTGGTAGAAGATGATGCCCGTAAGGTAGTTTTTGCTACTAAACAAGACGAAGTATTCTTGCAAAGCTTGGAATTTTACTTCTCCATTGCCCACTATAAGAGACCACCCATCCCTAGAGCTGAACGCTTGAAACGCATGAATGAACCAGATCCCGTTCCCACACCAGAACAACTGGCTGAAATGAAAGATGCTCGTACAGCCATTTGCTCCTTGTGTAATATTTTAATGAACTTGACTGTCTTGGAACCTAAACTTGCCGAAGATGGTCCATTCTTTGCCAATCTCTTTAAATTTGTTTACGAGCATTTGCCTGAACTTAAAGACACTCATGATAACCTGGTAATGCATGGCAACTTATCCGTTTTAGGTTTACTGTTACTTAAACAACAAGCTAAGAAAGTTAAACAGAACGATTTCTCAATTTGCCGTTATATTCAAGCTACCATACGTTTCCTCTGGGATGCCTATAACATTGATGAGTCTAATGATCCCACAGCTTTAGTGGTGTCCATTGCTTATAAGGAAAATTGGATGGAATTGTCAGAACTTTGGTTCTTAGGTATGCAGACAATTTGCGGAGTCTTGCCATTGGTTCCTTGGTTGTCTGAATTCGCCATTGAGTCCGGCTGGGCTGAGGGTATTGTTCAGACCTTGAAAAAGGTTAAGATTGGCACTTTACCCGCCAACGTTAAATCGGCTTATGAAGACTTTTTGTCCCAACTTGTGGAAGTCAACTCAACAGTTACAGCTGTTTTGAAGAAGGCCGATGCCTTGAGAGTATGTCGTAATCATCGTATGATGGAATTGGGCAAGAAACTTTTCGGTGACTAAGACATTTTAGAAATACATATTATTCTCTTTTTAATTTCCTATTTTATAAGTCTAAATTTTTATTTTATAAATACATTTTTTCTATTAAAAAAACATAATTACTAAAAAAAGATTTTAACAAAAGTTTTATTATAACTTAAGTAATAAACAATTTTATAAAAAAACGTATTTTTTTATATGAAACTACATTATTTTTCTTTTAAATTTCAAATAAATTCTTTTTTTAAAATTACCCCAAAAAGATGTTCACATATTTATTTATGGTACAATTACTGGATGGTTTTGCATCATCGTCATTTTAAAATTATATAAAAACACACTAAAAACGATGCTGTTGGTGGTGCTGTTTTCTTGTATTGTTTGTTTGTGAGTATGTTCAAAAATATACATATTAGAGGAATTCCGCCCACTACTGTTTGTACAGATTTTATTATTTTTTAACGCCTGTTGCCAAAGACTTTCTCCTCCAAATTTCCACACGTATACCATACAATTTGTATGTATACATGTATGCATTTGTATATACATATGTATGTATATACAAATAGACAAATATTTGATTTATATGTAGTATATACAAATCACAAAAGTAGTTCAGCTGTTGTTTACATTTTAATTATTTTGTTTTCTTTTTTTGGAAATCGTGTGGCTAAGAATATTTGGTCTTAAAAATCACTGGTTTGGGTAAACGAACTTATGTAAACTTTTTTACAAAATGTACAATTATGTTTCTTTGAATATATAGCGGTACTCTAGCAATACCTAATCAATATAATAGTAGAAACTAATATGATAGGAGAAACTAATATACTTGGAACTTTCAGAACACACATATTCCTATAGTTTCAGCAAAATAGCTTTATTAGTCGGATCTAGTTCAAATAGTAGAAATATGTTGTATTTTAACATCAAATAAAAGTATGTAAAATGCTATTCAATAAATTTTAGGATAGCAGACCGCGTATCGCTGCAAAATTTTTGGACGTTTAAGTTATATGGGGTTTGTATGGGAGCTAGGGTCAAACGACGGCCGATCATTATAATAATCGGCATGGTCATTTATGCCTATATAAAACTTAGTTGTGCCAATTTTTGGAGAGATAGTAGTATATTTGACGTAGTTATGAGTTAAAAACCCCAAATCGGAAGGTCAGGTTGTATGGGGGCTAGGTGAAATAATTGACCGATTGCAACCATTTTCAATAGGAATCATCCTTGTGCCGAAACACGTATGGTCAAAATTTTATCAAAATATCTTGAAAATTGTGACCTGTAGCCTGCGCAGAAGGATTACATGGACAGCCAGCCGGACAGACGAACGGACGGACATGTCTTATTCGACTCAGAAAGTGATTCTGAGTCTATCGGTATACTTTAAGGACCAATATTTTTGTGCGTTACAAACATCAACACAAACGTATAATACCCTTCCCACTATAGTGGTGTAGGGTATAATTAAATGTGGAGAAATTTTTTTGTTATGAAAAATTTTACAACAAAATATGTACAATTGGAAAACTCCAAAGTTCGGTCCAAATTAAAATCTGATGAAATAGTAAGGAAATGTAATTACAACAAAACAAGTAAGAAACTATAGGCGGGCGTGGCCGACCATATGATACCCTACAGCAATTACGAATATTAAATGTGATTCGTTTTCAATAGTAAAGCATTTATGATGAATTTTATGTACATTGGTTCCAAACATACATATCTTAATCAAATCAGAAAGTGATTGTGAACCGACTGGAATACTTAAGAATAAATATTTTGTTGAGTGTTACAAACATCAGTACATTTTGCCGATTATTGTATAGATAGTAGTATATTAGAAGCAATTAAGAGTTAAAATTGAGTCACAATTGGCGGGACTTATGTTTATATAAAAGACATTTGTACCGAATTTCATCGAGATACTAGTGTTTATTAGTGAGTAGTTAGCATTCAAGTCATTTTCTTAAGTGGAGTTTGTATGGGGGCTAGGTACAAATGAGGTCTGATCATTACGAAAATCGACAGTGTTATTTATGCTTATTAAGTCTTAGGTGGAAAGATAGTAGTATATTTGCCGTAGTTAAGAGCTAAAAGGTCCAAATTTGGTGGTCCGGTTGTATGGGGGCTAGGGCAAATATTGGGCCGATTCTTTTAAAATTTATTGTCGGGATTTATGTTTATAAAAAAACTTATTTGTGCGAAATTTAATCGTGATACTAATGTTTATAAGTGAATTGTGGAGTCTCAAGTCATTTTCTTAAGGGGGCTTTTTATGTGGGCTAGGGCCAAATGAGGCCCGATCATTACGAAAATCGTCATTGTTATTTAACAAACTTACTTGTGCCGATTTTTGACAAGATACTATTTGACGTAGTTATGAGCTAAAAGGTCCAAATCGGAAGGTCCGGTTGTATGGGGGTAAGGTGAAATAATGGACCGATTTCAACGATTTTAAATAGGCTTCGTTTCTGTACCAAAATCACATATAATTAGGAAATGTTTAAAATCACTGGGAGCACAGAAAAAGAAGTAAGAAATTATATTGGGGCGTGGCCCACCATATGATACCCTACACCGGTATAATATTTGATAAAAAAATATTCTCGGGGTAAATACGGACCATCCTCATAAAATTAAGTGGATGGATTTATGTTTATATAAAATGTATTTATGCTGAATTTCATCGTGACATTAGTCTTTTAAGGTGAATTGAGTACATTTAAGACATATTCTGAAGGAGAATTTGTGTAGGGCTAGGGTCAAATGAGACCCGACTACTATAAATTTCGGCAGGACCATCAAAGCTTATATAAAATTCAGTTGCTCCGCTTTTTGTCAAGAATGTTTAAGATTATAAGCTCATAAGCAAATAAGAGACAAAATTTCGCGCAAGTCTGTTTTTTGTCTCTTGAAATTAAATTCTGAATTATGGCGGACATAGGGCAATAATTGGCCCTAGCCCCCCTCATATAAGGATCCCTTCAAAAAATCATTATAATGATCATTTGTGGTTAAAAAATAAATCTACAGCAATATAATTCGACACCAACAGATTTTATAGGTACTGAAATCTTTGTACCAAATTGTAAGAGGATCAGCCCATGATTGACCATATAAGTCCTCTGTAGAAATTACTATAACGGCTTAAAAATAACTTTGTGGTGACGAAATTCATCATAAACAAGTTTTGTATGACCCCAAATCTCTCTACCAATTTTTATGGGGATCGGTCCATAATTGACCCTACCCCCCGTTTAAGGTTCCATCAGAAATTTACTTTAACGCTTAAAATGCGAGTACAACAACGAAATTCGACATAAACATGATTTGTGTTAGCTAACATCTCGTTCTACAAAATGTTTGAGGATCGGTCTATAATTGACCCTACCCCCCATATAAGGTCCCCTTCAGAAAATGTCTCTAAAGCTCAATACTGGCTTAAAAATACTAGTAGATCTATGAAATTCGACATAAACTAGTTTTGTATAAGGTAACATCACTTTACCAAATTTTGTGGGGATCGGTACATAATTGATCATGGGGACTGGGATAAGGTCCTCTTCAGAAAATGACTTTAACGCTCATTACTGGCTCAAAAATACGAGTACCGCAATGCAATTCGATATAAACAAATTTTGTATAAGATAAAAAGTCTCTAACAAAATTTCGTGATAATCAGTCCATAATTAACCCTAACCCCGTATAAGGTCCCTTTAGAAAAATTACTTTAACGCTCATTAAGGGCTTAAAAATTCATCTTAAATTTCGACATAAATGATAAGCAATAAGATCGTATCAAATCATACTATTGTAGGGTAGCACATTGTTGGACATGACCGACTATACCCTTTTAGCTATTGTGTTAAAATGGTTTTAAATCAATCTCAATCATGAAATTCTACGTAAATTAAGTGCTATTCATTTGCACGTTACTAAATATACACAATGTTTCCCTATTTGTTTTAAATCATTGTTAATGTATGTGTTTGTAAATATTTTTTCTTATACATATACCAAATTTTATACAAAATACATTGATATAAATTAACAACATATGTATTTACAAAAACGTCGCAATTTTCAATTTCAATATTATAATTATTTTTGTGCAAATAATTAAGTTGAAGGTTCTTTTTAATACATATAGACTTTTGTTTGAATGATTATGAATTATTATTTAAAATATGCTATTAGGTCATTTATTTATTTATTTTGTGTTTTGTTGTCTTTCAATATAACTTTTTTTCACATAATTCACACTTTTACTAAAATATTCAGGATTTATAAATAAATAATGATAAATATACAAATAAATATAAATTTACTTAAAATCTATCTGTATTATATATGTATATATATATTTTATTTAAATTTGGGTTTGTGGTCTTTATATTGCAAGTGTTTATTATAGTTATTTTTGCCATTTTGTTTGGTTAAAAAAATTATGACGTTTCTTTGTTTTTATTTGGTCAATTGTTTCATTTGTGGTTTTGTTTTTTTTTATACAAATTAGCCGTCATTTCCTGTTTTTTCTATAATTTTCAATTGTTTGTTTAATTGTGTTATTTGTTAAATGGATTATTAAATTATGGCTGCTTTTTGTGTTTTCAAAATAAAGGCCCACGCACAAAATTTGCTGTCTAATAATTTGACAATACTATTTTTAAGGGACATTTTTATTGAAAATGAAAATTTTGTCGGCTTGTTATGAATTTAAAAGAGACTAAGAGATTATTGAGAAAAAAAGAACGCAAATGTAGAGAAAACAAAAGCAGGAAAATACAGCCCGTATAGATCTATTTTTCGATACCCTACATCTTCTATGTGTATATTTAACCATTAGTTGTGAGAATTTATGTAAAACAAAATACCAAAAGGTCAAAAAATTTATAAATAACTCCATTCGTGAATCCTTATTTAGGATTTCGCGTTTTAAAGAACTCGGTTGATATAATATGGTCGTTTTTCACCAACTAAAATAAATCTTTTACATACATACTTTGATTTACAAAATTTCATTACCAGGTAAGGGGTTAAAATGCTAGTAATTATTTTAATATGGTGACGCCATTGGAGGCAAGTACTTACTTACCACAATCGCTTACAAGTAATTTGTAAAAATAATAAAATTTTACAATGATATTAAGCTTTCTCTGAAATATGTTCATGTCGAATTTCATCACTATAGATGCTTCTTTTATACAATTATGAGAGTTAAAGTCTTTTTCTGAAGGGGGCCTTATATGGGGGATAGGGTCAATTATAGACCGATCCGTATAACACTATACAAAGCGATTTAGGTTTTTATAGAATATGCTCATGTCGATTTTCATCGCTGTAGATGCTTCTTTAAGGCAGTTACGAGCGTTAAAGTAATTTTATGAAGGGGACCTTATATGGGGGCTAGGCGAACCGATATTGCTCATTTTCAATACCAACTGCATTAATGTAAAAAGTCCATGCAAAATTTCAGCCCACTAGCTGCTTCCATTTGGACTCTATCGTTTTTTCAACAGACAGACGGACGGTCATGGCTAGATCTTAGAATTTAATAAGGATCCAGAATATATATACATACTTTTATGACTCTTAGATAAATATTTCGATGTGTTACAAACGGAATGACAAAAACAATATACACGCAATCTTTTTTCATGGTGGGTATAAAAACGTATGAAGCTTCTATATCTTCAAGCAGAAGCTGATTAATGAAATAGAACGTATTTATAGAACACATTATTAGTAGGACGTTATTAGACTACTTATATGTAATCAAAACATATGTTAGTAGTCTTTGAAAATTATGTTAATATGTAAGTGTTTACAGTTGCAAGTTCTTAATAACTTTTTGCTGGGTGTTAATAACATAAAAGTGTACATCCTTTAAAATTTCATTATAAAACCTTTAGTCAAATAACTTTTATATTTAATCTCTTGATTAACACATAATTGCTAAACATCCACTATTTCTGTTGCTTTAAAGTCATATATTATGTAAACAGTAATGTGTTCACTGTAGTTAATTTATTTAACACTGCGGTAGTCAAAGGAAATCATTCATCCAGACGATACTATTTAGAGGCACAGCAAGCAATACTGTCAAAATCAAACAAAGGCACCTTTAACGAGTCAGAGATTGGAAATTGAGTTTTTGGCGAATGTAAAGGGCCAACAATGAATAAAATTGTAAGTTTATAAGACGGCAATAAAAGGAAACAGTAACGTTGTTTATTTTTTCCCTGCATACATACCTATAGTGCGGGAAGTACATATATATACACACGTATAACATATATCTATTAAGTAATGTCTTGAAAGTCCAGACAATAGTGATATAAGACTTTCGATATATCGTTTAGAATTACTTCAGAACACGTGCCTCCAACGATATGTGAATGAAGTATGTTCCAAAAAAGTCCTTACATTTTGGTGCCTCATATTTGACACACCACTTTTGAATGCATAGCATCATGAGTAGAGGTTGGTTTAGACAGAATTGTTATTGTTGGTGAAAAATCAAGGTGGTAGCATCTGCCAATAAATTGTGTTAATAAAGCAAAAGTTGTTAATTTAAAAGATTTATATACGTTGTAACGGTATTTCGCATGATAACGTATGTTTGTGATGTTCTACTGCCTACCTAGGCTGCCATGACATTCGGAAAGAAGAGCAACAATAAAATAAAAATAGCAACAAGGACAAAGGACACACTAGTTAAATCTCTGAGTTACAAATAAACAAACAAAGCAAACAGCGAATGAATAGCAACAAGAAAATTACGTAAATTAAGCGTAACCGTAAGAGAAACAAATGAGCAGGAAAAACAAAAATTTCTCTATTCTTTTCAACATTTTGTAAATGGTCTATTATAGAAGGTTTTAAAGTGTGTATAACAATGGATTTGTAACTAAAATGATGGAGGAAGTAAAAATTTATCGGAACAAAAAGTGAAAGGATGATGGTTATTTTTGGTTTAACGTGTATGTATGTATATATTTTCAGCAGGAACTAATAAATAACATTGCTAAGCATCTTTACTCTTTTGTACCCAAACACATATTACAGACATACACATGCTTGATTATATGGGCTCATTGGGAAATAGAGTTGGAGCAGCCCCATAGTAGGCACATTTGCACGCCAATACATTTAAACACAACAAGAACAACCATTATTAACGGTATTCACAGGAAAAAAAAACGCCATGTTTTACTTATAAAGATGTTTCTTTTAAACGTTGGTAAAATGGAATTATTGTGTTTAAAATGTTTTTCAGGCTTCGTTACTTATATTCAAATCAAAATTTATTGTATTGTTTTCAAACCGTACGAAAAGCGTTTGAATATAAGTATAAATGACAATTTATTTATTTGTTTGTTTATCTTCATTAGTTTATTTATATTTTTGTATTATTTAGCTATTGTTTTGTGTTTGTATATTTAATACATTATGATTCTGTTTTTAAGCTTTCCATTATAACGAACTGTGGTTCAGAATTACCCAAAGGGGTTTTTAACAAACATCTGTATGTATGATTCAAGTCTTTATATACCGAAACTCAGTTTTATTAAAGCCCAACCGAAATCTTAAATTAGTGTACGTGTAATATTATAATACACCTATACTTCAATTTACAGGATAAAATGGTGTTATTCGGATGTGGACCTTTGATGGAATCTATGACCAGTTATCAGCAAACCTACAAAAACTTTCGCGGAAACGTATACCAACCAAATATTATACCGATATTGTCATTTATATGTGCGTTAAAGTAATTAAGGGAAGTGGTCCTTATATGTATGTACCTATGTGTCTTATCTCATATGGTAAAAACAATTCTGAATCTTTTTGGGGGCACCCCCTAAAATGTTTCTTACTGTAAGATTTTAGAATTTCCAAAATTTGAGCACAATTGGAAGATGTTAACTAGTGCCACTGGGCCCTCTAGATTTTTTGGCAGTTTGGCGACTTCGTACATCAAATTAAAGGCTATACTGTTTATAGTATTTTATATTTTGCTAAATAAATCCGCAACATAGGTACCCCTGAAAATGTATTGACAGACTTAAGATACCCCAAAACGAGACTGTTTGCGTATCACATGTGACTAAAGAACAACTCCTGAGCGTTCCTGAAACTGACCGTAGCTAAGGGGAGCAACAAGCCCTAGCTGTGTACGAATGTCTAGAGGAATGGGGTCTCGCCAGATAGGTCGTGGCTTTGTGCTACGATACAACAGCATCAAATACTGGGATACTAAATGGAGCGTGCAATCTCCTGAAGCAGATGTTAGGTCGAGAGCTTGCCGACACCACGTTTTAGAAGTCTTGTTGAGAGGGGTTTTTGTCTGCAAGTTTGGAAGCACATAGGTACCTCAACCAGACATGTATGTATGTATGTATGTATGTGTGTATGTATGTGTATGTATGTATGTATGTAGTATGTATGTATGTATGTATGTATGTATGTATGTATGTATGTATGTATGTATGTATGTATGTATGTATGTATGTATGTATGTATGTATGTATGTATGTATGTATGAGTATGTATGTATGTATGTATGTATGTATGTATGTATGTATGTATGTATGTATGTATGTATGTATTATGTATGTATGTATGTATGTATGTATGTATGTATGTCTGTATGTATGTATGTATGTATGTATGTATGTATGTATGTATGTATGTATGTATGTATGTATGTATGTATGTATGTATGTATGTATGTATGTATGTAGTATGTATGTATGTATGTATGTATGTATGTATGTATGTATGTATGTATGTATGGTATGTATGTATGTATGTATGTATGTATGTATGTATGTATGTATGTATGTATGTATGTATGTATGTATGTATGTATGTATGTATGTATGTATGTATGTATGTATGTATGTATGTATGTATGTATGTATGTATGTATGTATGTATGTATGTATTTGTATGTATGTATGTTATATGTATGTATTGTATGTATGTATGTATGTATGTATGTATGTATATGTATGTCTGTATGTATGTTGTATGTATGTATGTATGTATGTAGTATGTATGTATGTATGTATGTATGTATGTATGATGTATGTATGTATGTATGTATGTATGTAGTAGTATGATGATGTATGTATGGTATGTATGTAGTATGTATGTATGTATTAGTAGTAGTATGTATGCATATTTGCAGAGAAATGGATTTTTATATGAGAGATATAACCAATAAAAGGTCAATCCGGAAATTTGTGTTGCTTCTTTTTAACCAGATAGATAGAAAACGGACATAGCTAAATCGACTCAGAATTTAATTTCATTGGGTCTCAAATTAATATTTATTGATGTTGCACACGGAATGTGACATAAACATTAAAAACATACATACTTTGAATTATTATAAATTTAATCACTGTGCAACAAATCAAAATTTATTGAAGCGAGGTGTATACAAATTTCCTAAACTTTTTTTGCATTTACAAACACTAAAACAAAGTAAAATTTTACTTGTCGGAATTTACTTCCACAAAACTAAATGTCCATCCTTATTTTATATTAAAGCAATATCTATATTGATTTTTTACGAGTTTTTTTCTAACTTCTCTAAATGTTCTCAAAGTTCTTGTCATTTCATAATATCAGCGATCTAAGTGTTTTCTTCCCTAGGCTTATTACACACACATACATACCTATGTATATATTTAATTTATTGTTTTGTTACTGTAAGATTTTCGGTATTTTTACTATATGACCTTTTGTGTTAGCGTAATGATTTGTTATTGCCATTTAATTTTTGTCTATTTTCTGGAAAAACTTGGGTATTAGTAAAAGTTTTGTTTATTTTATTGTATTGATTTCTTATGTCTGTTGTTTTTGTACAAATTTTGTTCCATTTATTTTGAAGTATGTATGCGAAATTTTTGTTTTGAATTTCTTGTATAAATTGTCGCTGAACAAACAGTTTTATATTGAAGAGATTGTTTTATTGTATTTCGTATTTACATAGATTTTAAACAGAGAAATATTTGAAACGGCTGTATTGGATTTCAGTCAGTCGGAAGTAACAATGTCAAAGGTTGGAGCACAAATTGAAATTTCTTGTAATAGAATTGAGGATATAAACGTAAAAGTATGTGAATTCTTCTTACTCTTTATTAGATATAGCTTGTTATTGGTTAGCTACCGTTATTTGTAACAATTTCGAATTTCTACGTGTCCGTAAAGCTTTTAACCAACAAACGAGACTTGTCGTTCTCTCGCTACCATATTTATTAAGACTTTTTACAATGCAATATTATATCATAATCCATGTTGACCATCTGGTTCCATTTAAATTTCACAACATCCTAAAATAATACATAGTCTCGAAAACGTTAAACGCTTTTTTTTTCACCCAATAATAGCAAATATTTACCAGCACTATTACAAAATCCGAAAAACCAATATTTACAAACTTAATGTTACAAAAATGGTAGCAAACTATTTGTATGGGGTTTAACACAAAATCACGTGTTCGATGACTTAAATATTCAACCTTATGCACATAAAAGTGTTTATCTTTGTGTTTAAGAAAAAAAAACTGTATATGTATTGTAAAAATTTTATGGCGGTTACAAAAATAAACTAAGAACAAGTAAGGGAGCTATATTCGACTGTGCCGAATCTTATATACCCACCATCAAATCATGTGTCTTAAGTTTCAAGTGAATTTCGGAAAATGGACCTACCTATACTGTATAAATCGATGTTTTTGCTACCACAATTTAAACATTTTTTGGATTTTTTCTGAACTGATTTATCACATATAAATAGTATTATAGTCAGGGTGATGGTAGTACTTATTTTATCATATTTAATAAATTAATTTTTTTTTTTTATAATTTGATTTCCTGTAAATTTAGGCTTATAAAGCTTTTAGGTCCTATAAAATTAGTTCATGGCGAATTTTATCGATATGCTGGTATTTTTAAGCCAGTAATGGCCGTTAATGTCATTCTCTGAGAAAGGTCGTTTATAGATGAAAGGTCAATCATGGACCGATCCTTAAAAAACAGTTAGAACAATGTTCCTATAAAACTTGTTTATGTCGAATTTCGTTACTGAATTTTGTGGTTTCCATAAAAGATGTTAATGTCAATTTCGTTGATATACTGGAATTTTAAAGCAAATTATGAACTTTAAATTAATTTTCTAAAAGGAACCTTATATAGGGGGGTAAGGTTAATTATGGGCCGATCTCCATAAAATTTGGCAGAGTGGTTATAGTTCTCCGTAAACTTGTTGACGTCGAATTTCGTTGCTTTACTATAATTTTGCAGCAATTTATGAGCGTTATTGTTATTTTATGAGGGGACCTTATATCGGGGGTATATCAATTATGAACCGATCTTCATATAATTTTGCAAAGAGATTTTAGTTCTCTAAAACTCATTTATGTTGATTTACTTGGATTTTAAACAAAGTTATGAGCTTTAAAGAAATTTTGCGAGGGGAATTTAGCAGAGATATTTATGTTTCCCTAAAACTTGTATATGTCGAATTTCATTGTATTGCTATCATTTTGAAGCAAGTTATGACCGTTATAGTCGGTTTCTGAGAGGGACCTTATATGGGGGGTAGGGGCAATTATGGAGAAATTCTCGTAAAATTTGGTAGGGAGATTTTCACTCATATAAAACTTGTTTATGTCGAATTTCTTTGACATACTTATGTTTTTAAAACATTTATGACTGTTTACAATATTTTTCGGGGGACCACTTGTATGGGGGCTATACGAAAACATGGACCGATATGGTTCATTTGCAATGCCAAACAAGCTTCAATATAAAATATTTGTGCAAAATTTCAGCTCGTTAGCTGTTCTCGTTTGGACTCCATCGTGCTTTCAACAGACAGATGGACGGACATGGGTAGATCGTCTTAGAACTTAACAAAGATTCAGAATATATATACTTTTGTGGGTCTGTGATCAATATGTTGATGTATTACAAACGGAATGACAAAAACAATATAGTAGTACTTATACGTTTTTGATGGTGGTTATAAAAAACTTTGTATTTGGTGGTAACGAATTTGAGATCCAATAACATTCGAAGCTTGTGCTGATCGCATGTGAGTCACTTTATTGAAAAGATCAGACAACACATAATATTTGGGAACTATTTAGTCATTATCACTATTAAATTCTGATGCAAGATCTTCCTTCTCCGAAACCCGCAGGTAGTACCTAAAAGGTTTATAAAGTTGTCTAACTGGACGTGTTTCCAGATAACGTTCGAGTACTTTTAGTCGAATCTTTATTTGTTTCTAGATTTTGTCACGATAAGGAAATGCAAGATGCTAGCATATCATCTGAAAATAACATATAAAACTTTTTAGACAAAAGATATAGGAAACTATATCCCCGTAGTTTAAACGTAGCTATTTAACAGATATATAAAACGTTTATTATTCCAAAAATTTTGTTTGCAAATAAAAATATTTATGACTAACACTGTAGGTGAAAACATGTATGCAAAAAAACTATTTTCGTTTAACGAAAAATGCAACTTTTTAAAGGTTTATCTATAAACTATTTTATAACCTTTTGTTTGCTATTTTAAATGTTTGTATATATGTATTTTCATCCATGCACATACAGATTTACCAAAACGGTTACAAATATTAACACAAATACATTTACATGCTCTCAAAAAAGGTGTTTATTGGAGTGAAACGTGTAAGTAGGAAAAATAGTTATATACATATGTATGTATATGTTACACGTTTATATGTATGTATTTACCTATATGCTTATTTATATACACAAGCCACCATATGTATAAGGGAAAAATATTTTGCCATAAAAACATTTTATAAAAAAAACTAAATGTACAAAAAATTAGTTCCTTTTTTATCCCTGAAAAAATATGTGTAAGAATTTTTATGTATTTCAGAATTCTTAGTACATTTTGCAACTTAAGCATACATGTGTCTGTATTCCTTCTATAAATAGACATATCCACAGACATATATCCAAATTATTGGTCGGCATCCAAAGCCATCAGGGACTCAGAACAAGCAGTAACTTATACGTATGTTAATGTACATACATATGTGTGTATCGTTGTGTAGATCACTGATGAAAGGATGTATATATACATAGTGTTATATATTTTTAAAATGTGATTTCTTTTTAACACATAAATTTTACGTTGGTATATGTAAGTTTAAAAAGTATTCTTATTGGATATACATATAAGATGAAATAAAAAGCAGAAATATTACTTAAACTTCAAAAAATATATAGAATATTTAGAAACAAATATTTTAAAAATTTTACAGAAAAGATTTAAAATTACATATTTATTTCAATAATTGTAACAAGTTAGAGTGCTATATTCGGCTGAGCCGAATCTTAATTACCCCTTTACTTTTCTAATTGATAAAATATTTGTAGAAATAAGTTTTCTCATGTCTTAAATAGAAAAATCCCAAGATTTAAACAACTTAAATCTATTACAATTCCAAGATTTATTGAACATTACAAACGCCATTTTTTCACACATGCGTGTGAAAGATTTAAGGATTTTCAAAATACATATATATAATTTTGTTCTACACAAAATGATAGTGCATCTAGTTAAATACGGTTACGCTTTTAGGGGTAGAACCTAGTATGGGAGATATGACCAAATATAGCCCGATCGTAAAAGATTCTTTAAGCAAAATTTCTGTACATAAAAGCTATATTTCAGTCAAATTTTGTATCTATATCGTAATTTAGTAATAAGTAATAATAATAAGTATTTATTTGGTAATGAGTAATATGCGTTTAAGAGATTTTCGTAAAAGGACATTGTATGGGAGCTATGACCAATTATGTATTTATATAAAGACAAAATTTCAAAACTCTGTATCTATATCATTATTTGGCAATGAATATTGTGCATTTAAGTGATTTTCTGAAGGGGACCTAGTATGAGAGCTATGACCAAATATGGACCGATCGTAAAATGAGTTATGTGTTTTTAAGGGTCTTTCTGAAAGGGACCTTGTATAGCAGCTATGATCAATTATGGACCGATAGAAAACAATTTCTCAGTAATATTTCTTTGTATATGAGCAATACTTCTGCCAAACTTTATATGGATATCTTAATTTAGCAATGAGTTATGACCGTTTAAGTGATTTTCGGGAGGGGACCTTGTATGGGAGCTATGACCAATTATAGACCGATCGGAAAAAAATTTATTAGTAATATTTCAGTATGTGAGGGCAATACTTGTACCAAATTATATGTGGATATCTTAATTTAGTAATGAATTATGTGCGTTTAAGTGATTTTCGGGAGGGGACCTTGTATGAGAGCTATGACCAATTATGGACCGAACGGAAAAACCTTTTACAGTAATATTTCTATACATATTGTCAATACTTGTACCAAATTTTATATGGACATCCTAATTTAGTAATGAGTTATGCGCGTTTAAGTGATTTTCGGGAGGGGACCTTGTATGGGAGCTATGACCAATTATGGACCGATCCAAAAAAAACTTTCACAGTAATATTTCTATGCATATGAGTAATATTTTTTCCAAACTTTATATGGATATCTTAATTTGGTAATGAGTTATGCGCGTTTAAGTGATTTTCGGGAGGGGACCTTGTATGGGAGCTATGACCAATTATGGACCGATCGGAAAAAAATTTCACAGTAATATTTCTGTGCATATGGGTAATACTTGCACCAAATTTCTATGCATATGAGTAATATTTTTTCCAAATTTTATATGGATATCTGAATTTATTAATGAGTTATGCGCGTTTAAGTGATTTTCGGGAGGGAACCTTGTATGTCCAATTATGGACCGATCCAGAAAGTTTTTTCTCTGAATGAATTCTATTGATATAGGTTTTTAATTTGTAAAATTTTGTGAAGATATCGACATTGTGGCGGAAGTTATTAACAAAAACCCCATTTTCCGGGAATATGTACTTTTGTATTGTAGGTATATGGAATTGTGGACCGATTCTGGCAATTTTCAGCAGAGATCAAGCTCTTGTGGAGAAACGAATGTATGGTGATTTTCATGGAATTATCTGGCATATTTTTCGAGAAAATTATATCAGAATATGTAAAAAATGCTTATTCTTTCCGAGGTTGTTTTAAATTTTGATTCATAACTTTTCTCGGTGTAAACCGATTTTGCCCATTTTCAATACCAAACAACTTAGGGAAATGAAGAACATTTTGGGTGAATTTAGTTAAACTCTATTGCTTCGTTTTATCGTGAGCGTGTTTTACACAGACAGACGGACATAGCTTAATCGACTTAGAATTTGATAAGGACCCAGAATATATATACTTTGTTGGGTCTCAGATGAATATTTCTTGTTACACACGGAATGACAAAATTATATATACCTTCTATCACCACTGATGGTGGTGGAGGGTATAAAAAAAGACACAGAATCGCTGTTAGTCCGTTCATTAAAATGGAATTTGCTTTTACTTGTAGTAGTTTACTTTTTCAAAATTTCTACACTTAAATACCTAGTATTTCTTACATCACTGTTAACATGTTGTTATAGAGATGAAACAACAAGGAACATTTTAACATGGTTTTTAAAAGAATGAATTTAATAGCGTTACATTTTACAAATTCAACGTAGCGTTAAACCTTAAACGACAGAGGACAATGCACGATAAGAATTTATTATTTTCATGTGAATGTGTTTGTTGCTTTTTGTATGTCTTTGTATGTTAAATAAAAAGCGGTTAGGTAAAAATTTTTTTTTTATTTTGTTTACCAAAAACACAAATTGGTATTTATTTGTTTTAAAATTGCAATAAATTTAACAAAATTTACTTAAGTTTTATTTCAAAGTTTCATTTTAGTTAAAATGTTCACATCTCATATACCCACCATCAAACCGTATGCCATTAAAGGAATGCTCCCCTGACATCACGATCACTTATCAATTTAACTGGCCGTTTTTCATACAATTTTTTAGGCCGATGTTTACGCGCATTTTTACGTCAGTAATATTCTGGAGGCAGGCTTATATGGGCGGGTAGGGTAAGTTATTGACACTTTCCGCATGAAATTCGGTAGGAAGATTTAAGTTTCTATAAAAGTTTCTTATATCAAATTTGCATAAAAGTCAGTCAAGAGGTTTTGGCTTATAAGAAACTTACTTATGTCGAATTTCATCTCAATACTAGTACTTTTAAGGCAGTAATGAGCGTTAGAGTAACTTTCTGAAAGGAAACTTATAGGGGGGTATTGTCAATTACAGACCGATCCACATAAAATTTAGTTAAGTTAAGTTACTTCAGTCGAATTTCATCGCTATACTTGTATTTTGAATCCATTGATGAGCGTTGCAGGAATTTTCTGAAGGTGATCTTATATGGGGGTTAGGGTCAATTACGAAACGATCCACACAAAATTTGGTAGAGAGATTTTGGTTCGTAAAATACTTACTTGGGTCAAATTTCATCGCTATACTTGTATTTTAAATCCAGTAAAGACCGTTAAAGTCATTTTCTGAAGGGTACCTTATATGGGGGATATGGTCAATTATGGACCGATCCCCATAAAATTCAGTGGGGAGATTTTGGTTCATAAGGGATTTACTTATGTCTAATTTCATCGTTGTACTCGTATTTTTTTAAGCCAGTAATGAGCGTTAAAGTAATTTTCTGAAGGAGACCTAATATGGGGGAGGCAGAGTCAATTATGGACCGATCCACATAAAATTAAGTAGGGAGGTTTTGGCTTGAAAGTAACTTACTTATGTCAAATTTCATCGCAATACTCGTATTTTAAGCCTGTAATGGGCGTTAAAATCATTTTCTGATGGGAATCTTATATGGGGGTAGGGTCAATTATGGACCGACCCTCATAAAATTTATCAGAGAGTTTTGGGTTCATATAAAACTTATTTATGTTGAATTTCATCGCTATAGTAACACTTTTAAAATATATATGCCGGTTAAGGCTGTTTTTCGGAGGTCCACTTGCAGGGGGCTATCCGAAAACGTGGACCTATATGACCCATTTTCAATGAAATCTTAACCCTCTAGCTCATTCCTTTCGGACTCTATAGTGTTTTCAACAGACAGACAGACGGACGGACATGGATTGATTAGAATTTAATAAGGGACCCAGAATATATATACTTTTGTGGGTCTATGACGAATGTTTCGAAGTTTAGTACTATTGGATGGTAGGTCAGATACAAGTTTTCAGCACTATCGGTCAAGAACTGCCGGACTTAGAGTCTGACATTTCACCTATTGGTCCTAGCAAAAATTGTCCAAAGGACTTCAGATAGCTATTTCTTTATGTTTCCAAAAAAATTTTTTTGTAACATTTTTTTCTTTTAAATTTTTTCAAAGTGACCCTTTTTCGAAGTGGACTCTTATTTTTTTTTTTTTTGCAAAAGAATGTTTCTACAACTTCCTTTAAGGATAATTTTCTCCTATTATTTCAAAATGGACGTTTTTGTTGTAACACATCGATGTATTGGTGATATATTGGTATTAGGTCCTTGTTTAATTCTAAGAAACCATTAATATAATACTTCCTCCGTTATTATCCTGTATTGGTGGCCTTATGATTTAAATTTCTATGAAATAATTTAAAACAAAATTGCTTAATTTTTCATTCCTTTTAATTAGTCCACACCACTGTAAATTGGTACATGTGTATAAGTAGAATAACTTTATGCTAAAATTAAACAAATATTTGTTGAAAATATTCTCTAAATATTTGTTTTATTTATTTATCTCTGTTATTTTATAAACATATTGAAGATGTACTTCTTTAAGCATTTTTTTTTTAATAAAACAACCTTGAATGTTATTAAAGTATAAAGAAAGAAAGAACGCAAAAATACTTAAGAAATCATGTTCTTTAAAAACTTTTCTTTTTCATACTTTATGATTTTTAATCAAAAGCAATGATCAAATTCAGTCTGTCTCTTCTTTATACTATGTTTGTAATACATACATATATAAATATGTTTTTCCTTTTTCAAGTTGATTCAAGAAACTGTGCTTTAAATTTAACATAAAAATTTTGGTGTTTTAAAGTAGCATGTTGTTTTTTTTACCTATTATAATATAAGCTTATTCATGCTAATTTTTAAGCAAGACAAAATAAATTATGTATCTTTTAGTTCTTTTGATAATTTAAATAAATATTTACATACATTTTCTTCCATGAAAAGTCTACAAGGGAACAATATTTACTACAACAGATATTTCGATATGTTACGACAAAGACAACAAAGCTCTTCCATTTGTTTTTTATACGCTATACCATTATATTGGAAGATTTAGCACAGCGAAATATTCATTTTTTGATTAAATATAAAAATGTTTGCAATTGATAGGTACACAATTTAAATTTAATAACAAGACATACTTAAACCACTCCTTTCATTTATGTATGTATGTATGTCGTATATTCACAAATCAGACCTTTTAAAATCAAAAATATGTATGAATGTAAAACAACACAATAAGTGTTCTTTGCCTGCGCCGACACTTGTATGTACTTGACGTTCGTTGATGAACATTTCGGGCCTACAACCAGGCATATGTTTGGCAATAGCAAAAGTTATGTGTAGTTTTTTATCACGTATAAATATGTTTGTTTGTTGTATGTACATACAATCCTAGTATAACTGCTAAACCCAAAGGCCATCCAAAACACATGAGACAATACAATCTGTTAAACTGTAAACTTTTTTTGGCATATCTACATACACACATTGAAATTCAGAGTTCGAGTGTATGTGGTAGTACTAGCACAAATGTTTTCGTTGTCATGACGGTTTTAACTAATGACACACAGGAACATGTGTTATTAGTCAAGGGCAAATATGTAGACATTTATAAATTTCTTAATTTTTAATGCACGATTACATTTTAATTAGCTGCAGTAAATTAGCACACTGACATAATTTAATTTAAATATGATAATGCGTAGTATTTTTATACCCTACACTATGTTATATTTGAGAGGATATTATGTGTTTATGCTGATGTTTCTAAGCCATAATATAATACATATATACAAAAGTATATGTATTCTGCGTCCTTTAAGTGGGTGCAGTACCAATACTTTTGTGAGTTACAAACATCAGCACAAACGCATAATATCCTCCCCACTATGGTGGTGTAGGGTACAATAAATGTGGTGGATTCTACAAAAAGAAATTGAGGATTGATCCATAATTGACCATACCCGCTTTGTAACTTTCCCACACAAAACAGTTTCATACCCTTCACCACCCACCATCTGTGTGTAACATCAAGATATATTCATCTAAGAGCCAGCAAGGTATATATGAGGGATTTCATGTCAAGTGACCCTACTTTTGAAACCAATGTCTTCCGATGACACTTGCATCATTATTTGTCCTCTTGGATAGTAGTTTAGACACAAATTCTCAGCAAGATCGGTCAAGAACTTTCTGAGTTCCAGGGGTTCAAATAAAATCACTTTTGTAGTGTGATTTCTCAGAGAACTATAAAGTGCTTTACATTATGCACAGTGGGGCATAATTACATTTTTGGAAATTATTCGGAGATTTTGAAACGGCTGCTTCGATCGGCACAAGATTTGACACAGGCGTAGTTAAGACGTGTTTCTCCAGGGTGGCACAACCAACATTTCCCTCATCAAAAAAGATGAGGGAAATATTGGTTTTGTAATTCTGAAATATTGGTCGTAGACCCACAAAAGTATATACATACATTCTGAGTCTTTATTAAATTCTATGACGATCTAGCTATGTCCGTCTGTCTGTCTGTCTGTCTGTCTGTCTGTCTGTCTGTCTATCTATCTGTCTCTTTGTCTGTGTATCTGTCTGTTAAAATCACGATAGAGTTCGAGCAAAACAGCTAGAGAGCTGAGATATTCAATTCACATACATATATTCTGTGTAATGTATGTATATACATATAGTTTACATGAGTTAAAAATTATACGTTCTTTAATAAACATTAAATTTACTTACATAGTTTTAAAATTTTTCAAAACTTTTGCTGCTTATCAACTTACGATTTTGAACGTTAAATTTTAAAAATTAAATATATCCTATACAAATAAATCAACCAATTGTTTAGTCCTTAAATAACTAATTTTATATGCTTTTAATATAGATATATTTTATTTTGACACTTAGAAACTTCTTCTCTAGCAAAAATTAGTTTTTCAAAGCAAATTTCAAATCACTTAAATTATATATTGATTTATAGTGGAAAATAGTAAAAGTTAACTTCCTATTATCGTTTGTCCTATTGTTAAAAAAAAATTCTTTATCTAGCATTTAGTCAAAAATAAAAGTTTGTAAATCTGTAATCAATATAAATGATAAATATAGTATATTAGGGTTGTTTAGTTTTGCAGGAAAAATTTAATTTTAGAAATTTAGGTGGATAAAGTATCAAACTCGAATTATGAAAATTATAATCAAGTTAGAAATTAAATTGTGAAAATGTTAATCAATTAATAAAAGTAAATACCTGATTCTTGAACAGCTCGATATCAGTCACTAGAATGGAAATACCATTTCCTACATCAGAGAATCAGGAGAATCGGTCCATAATTGACCCTACCCCTCATATAAGGACCCCATCAGAAAATTACTTTAACGCTCATTACTGGCTTAAAAATACGAGTATAGCGATGAAATTTGACATAAGTAAATTTCTTACTAGACAAAATCTCTCTACCAAATTATATGTGGATCGATCTATAATTGACCCTACCCTATAAGGTCCCCTTCATAAAATTACTCTAACTCTAGAAACTGACTTAAAAATACGAGTATAGCGATGAAATTTGACATAAGTAAGTCCCTTGCGAGCTTAAATCTTTCAACCAAATTTTCTGTGGATCGGTTCATAATTGACCCTACCCCCCGTACAAGATCCCCTTCAGAAAATGACTTAACGCTCATTACTGGCTTAAAAATACGAATATTGCGATGAAATTCAACTGAAGTAAGTTCCTTGGGAGCGAAATTCTTTTAACAAATTTTTTTTTGTGGATCGGTTTATAATTGACCTTAACCCCACATCCCCAAGCACCGCATCATATAAACGCAGAGAATGGTTACTACTACTATACTATGTTCATTGTAACAATATATTAAAAACAAATACTTGTTATTTTAATTAGATTTAAATAATATTTTCATACATTTTCATGTTCATGGCAATTATAAATTTGAGTATGATTCACGTAAACATAACAATTTTGCCAACTACTGAAGAATGATAAAAGTTCAAATATATTATGTTATCTATATGATGAGATATTATAAGTGTATTTAATCATTTATAATTTTTTTTAAAAATAGTTACAATAAATTTAATGTGTTTAGACCATAACCATAATATGTTGATCATACTTAGTTTATAGTTACCACAACCATGTTTTTTTACTCCGTTTGGGTAGCAGGAATGAAGGAGGATGCACTTGCTATAAAGGAAATTATGATTGAAGAATTTAACCTGATATACTATTTGGAACAATATATCCTATGGGATGACCCCAATGAGAGCAGGATTGGAAGATATCCCAAGTACTACATCTATCAACAAAACTGGTTGGAAAATTTTAAAGAACTTCGAGGTGGGTTTATAACGGGATCTTGCTTAAATTATTTATACGATTTTCAGAATTAAAGTCAAATATTATTAGCAAAAAATAATCACCCTAATATATACATATGGATATGTTTATGTTTATAAAAGTGTATGTATATAACGGCATAGCAAATATATATAAAAAAGAACTTACAACAAAAATGTGTGACATACCATAATTGAAATAAATCGTTTGACAAATGATTACTGCCACAAAATTCAAAAAGGAAAACCTACACACACACACACATACTATGTACTTATAAACAAGATTGTAGCAATGAATAAAGAAGGAACTACCCACCAGCTACCAAAAACACTATTCCAAAATAACCCCTATAAAATGTCAAATAATAACATGAAAAGAAAACTGTTACGGATTTCTTATCATTTAACATTAATATTACACACATTTGCTACGCCCCTGCTACACATTACATGGACTGACCTTTAGTGAAAGAAAAGTGGCCAACCTTCCACTTATTGAAAAGAGAATCAATACAAGATGAACATGAATGAAATCTTTTTGCGAAAGAAATACCACATAGTGACAAGAAAATTGTTAAGGAAATAAATTTTAAGGGGCTTTTGTATAACACATGAAAGGAAAATATACTAAGTATGTAATAATTCTTTACTATCTTCACAAGATTATTTTTTTTCATTTCGTTAAATTTTGTTTTTGTTTTGTCCTTTATTTTTGCCTTTTGGTAACATTTCTTTAAGTGCCATATACACAGATATAAATATATATATTTTAGTTTTGTTAAGTTTTTTTTTTTTTTTTTCAATCTTAAAAAGGGAATATAAGTAAGTATTAAAACTTTTATCAATACTTTCAGCCACATTACTTACAATTTAAGAGTTTATAAAACAGTTTCTTATTCGCATATTACTACATTGACAAATGATTTTGTTTATAGATTTCTTTTTATTGCAAAGATATATCGAAAAGTAGTATTTCTTTAATTTATGTATTTTTTAGAAATATACAAATACTTACTCATCAGATGGTATATGTATATGTATGTACACGTGTATAAAGATTTATACTCCATTTTTGACATGTAACACATCGATTCCCAATCGATCGTCATCGATCTATTCAAGAATATATATCTTTAGAATAAAGGGAAAAGAAAATTTCTCTACCAAAGACACCAAAATCCAACTGCTATTCTTTTTTAAAAAAATATGTATTATTTTAAGAAGCTACAAACATCAATACAAAAAGGATATATGAAATTTATAATAAAACAAGTAAGAAATTATAGTCGTGCTAGGCCGATCATATAATACCCTACACCTGCTACAAAAATAAAATACGATTTAGTTTTCATAATAAAACATTTAAGTTGAATTGAACCTTGCCTCAGTTATACTTAAGCCATTTATTGTTGAATAAAATTGTGTACATTTAAGTCAAATTTTGAAGGAGGCTTTGTATAGGGGCTATGGTCAAATGAGACCCTATAATTATATAATTCATGAGGATCATCAAGGCTAGTATAGAACTTGGTTTTGCAGCTTTTTGTCGAGATAAGAGTATATTAAACATAATTATGAACTTAAAAGCCCTATTCGGAGGGTTCTGTTGTATGGGGGCTAGATGACATAATGGGCCGACATTAACCATTTCGTCTCCAGTACCATAGAAGCTCATGTGCCAAATTGAATTATCTTCAAAATTGCGACCTGTAGTTTGATTACAAAGTTTACAAGCCCTACTCAGGGGTTCAGTTGTATGGGGGCTAGGTGAAATAATAGATCGATATTAACCATTTTCAATAGGCTTCGTCCCTGGGACAAAATTGCGACCTGTAGTTTGATTATAAAGTTTACATGGACAGACAGACAGACAGACAGTCGGACGGACAGACGGACAGACAGACAGACAGACAGACAGACAGACAGACAGACAGACAGACAGACAGACAGACAGACAGACAGACAGACAGACGGACGGACAGACGGACGGACATATCTAAATCGACTCAGAAAATGATTCTAAGCCAATCGGTATACTTTAAGTTGGGTATAGGACCAATATTCTTGTGCTTTACAAACATCATTACAAACTCAATATACCCTACCCACTAAAGTGGTGTAGGGTATAACTAAAGAAATAACTAAAACATATTTGTAATTTTCTATGTTTATAATAAATATGGGTCATTTAAAGTTTCGTAATATAATTTAACTTTTTCCCGTCATTTGAAACAAAATAACCAGGCACATAAATAACTACAATTTGTTACATTTACCCTTATGAACTACGCAGCACAGCAGAGTGTTATTGTGAACATGTGTAAACATTTTAGTGAAGTGGCAGAGGCATATGATGCATATAACACAAGGGTAAAAATATTTAACAATATAACGGGTAAAATCGGAAATTGAAATCATTTTACATTTTATATGACTGTAAAATATTTATTTAAGTCTCCGGTGCATTAACACGTGGTAAAAATGACATACTAAAAATGTATTTATTTTAAAATAGTATTAAAGTTTATTTACAACTGGCTGAAACTATAAACGGTTTTATCAGAAGTTTTGGCTTACTATTTACAATGGTGTTGCAGTGTGTTAAACGTTTAAGTTGCTAATAAAACAAGTAAGAATCTATAGTCATGTTTGGTCATATGATACCCTACAACAGTGAGTTTGTAAAAAATGTGGATTATTTTTTAAAATAACTTGAACCTTATTACATTTTAAAGCAATTACGCACAATTCAGTTGTATGCACCCAAAACCTATATTGTAACGTATGGCAGACATCGGATCATAAAGGTCAATAAAGGTCTCTTTTAGAAAATTACATTAACGCTCATTACTGGCTAAATGAGCAAAATCATTATATGATAAAATTCAACAAATAAAGGTTTTGTAGGAAAAGAAGCACACTTCCAAAGTCAATCCATCATGATAGCAATATATTAATCAATAATTTATTCTAAAATTATTTAATCACGATAAAAACCGACAAAAATTACTTTCTGGAAATATTATTCACTATTTAAAATTTAGTAGAGTGCTTAAAGTCATGAACTTGCTTAAAGTCATGAACTTTTTTATGTACTACCAGAGATTTGGAGCCTTGGTGTCATTTTTTTAAAAAAAGTGTTAATTTTCTCATGCTCATATCTTGCAAACCGTTCGGAATTTCGATTTACTCTCTGAGGCAAAGTACCTCTTGTCATAAGGAACAATAATTTTGAACACATAAAATTAAAAAAACTTCATCATAATTTTTTTCATTTCAAGTGAAAAGTTTTACATTGTGAAATTGCACTGATTTTATAAACGACACCTGTATGTATACGTGTTAATGATTTATTGATATTACAAATATTAAGTATACGCCTAATGTAGAGTAACACTAATATATTTTAAAATATATTTTAACATGTAAAAAATCGATCTTTTAAAGTTTTTTACAATTATGTTTTTATACCCTACATCACTATAGTGGGGAGGATATTATTCGTTTGTGCTGATGTTTGTAACGCAAAAAAATATTGGTCCTACATCCACCTTAAAGTATACCGATCGACACAGAATCACTTTCTTAATCGATTAGGAACGAAGCCTATTGAAAGTGGTTGAAATCAGTCCATTATTTCACCATGCCCCCATACAACCGGACCATCCGATTTGATCCTTTTGGCTCATAACTTTGTCAAATATACTACTATATGTCCAAAGTAAGTCTGATATAATTATAAATAACACTGTCCATTTTCGTAATGATCGGGCCTCATTTGACCCTGGCTCCCGTACAGAGTCCCCTTAAGAAAATGACTTGAGTCTCCAAAATTCACTTACAAACACTAGTATCACGATGAAATTTGGCACAAATAAATTTTATATAAAAATAATTCACGATAATAGATTTTGTAAAGATAGGCTCAATTTCCGCCCTAGCCCCTTTTAGCTCTTAAATACGTCAAATATACTACTATCTTTTCGATCCAACTAACACTGATATAAGCATAAATTACACTGTCTATTTTCGTAATGATCGGGCCTCATTTGACCCTAGATACAAAGTTCCCTTAAGAAAATTACTTGAATACCAACTACTCACTAATAAACACTAGTATCACGATGAAATTCGGTACAAATGAGTTTTATATAAACATAAATCCAGCCAATTATGCGTCTAATTTGCTACTATCTATCCAAAAATCGGCAGCATGTGCTGATGTTTGTAACACTCAAAAATATTTGTTCTTAAGTATACCAGTCGGTCCACAATCACCTTCTGATTCGATTAAGCTATGTTCGTCTATCTGTCCGTGTAAAATACAAATACATTCAAGTTTATTTAGTATACTATCTTTTACATTAGGTTATTATGTTAACATTATATTTTGATTGATCCACCGAATATATAAATACGTATAACAAAATAGTCAGTGGTGTGTTTTTACCCAAGGACAAAGCCATCCACCAAATTTTATGTCTTCTTTCAGTAAATCATTTGTCGCCAGTAAATTTGGAACCAATGTAAAATTCATTATAAATGCTTTGTTATTGAAAATGAATCGCATTTAATATTCGTAATTGGTGTAGGGTATCATATGGTCGGCCACGCCCGACTTTAGCTTTTAACTTGTTTTTGATTTTATACAATCACAATTTTTGTTCTTTATAACAAGAACTACAACTCAACAGCCTTAGAGAGTAAATGAAAATTCCGAACGTTTCGCAAGATTACTGTTGGGGGTCAAAACTGGAAGACACGGTTCTTGTTTTTTGGCCTTTTATCACGTAATGGTGTCTGTATACAGTTATATTTTTTTCGTGTTGCAATATGTAAGTTAATTAAGATAAAAATAAGTACAACTTCCGAATCAATTTCAAAAAATTGACCATAATAATTAATCTCATTATGTATGTATGTTTAATTTCCTTAGTAACATCTTAGCGACATCTTTGTAAAATATGTATAACATTTGGATTTCCAAAAAAATGTTAACAGTAAATTTCCTGTAAATAAAATTTTCCTTAATAAATACAACCACCCTTACTGTAAAATTAACATTGGACACTTATAACATAACACAACTTATAACATATAACCCTTACTGTAAAATTAACATTGGGCACTTATAACACCTAAAACATTTTTAGCTTTAAGTAATAAAAAGCTTTGGTCTCTGTACAATAATCAATGTAAACTTTTGGATGTTATATACTTATTGCTATAAAAAAGCTTTTAGGCAAAATCTTCAAGAGCGTGCGCATACATATAATGATAAAATTTTGATTTTATTTGTCTAGGCTAAAGCTTTACAGAAATAAATTCAAAAGCTTTATCAAGGACATTTTAGGTAACACAGTATTGGCGAAAAATGTAAAGACTATTATAAATAAATTAAATTTAACGGTTTTTTATGCATACATATGTATATAAGATAAAAGCTAACTAAGAGTATTATATTCAGCTATGCTGAATCTTATAACCCCACTATCAAAGTATGAAATAAATGTAAATTTCGAAACGTCTATTTATTCATTATATATATTATATATGCTGAATTTTATTATAATACATACTTTGATATTAATATGAAAAACAGGATAATTTTCAGAATAGGTTTGCTTTAATTACACAAGTTTTCAAAAATTTCCTCACTATGTAAAACCATAAAGGTAACAATTAGTTACCATCGTTGATAACACATTGAAATATTGGTCATATACCTAAAATGATAGGGCCCAAGTGAGAAGTGTCTGTAGGGTTAAGATTTGGGAATGGGTTGATATCATATGAATAATATACGGATTGTATGAAAAGGTATGCGGGCTTCACTTGACACAAATATGTACCCAGAATGTACGGTATTTAAAATAAGTGACATATGTTATACATATGGGCAATTTCGTGTCAAGTGAGCCAACTTTTAAAATCGATGTTTTCTGATTTGGATGAAATTTGCACCAAGGTTAGTACTATTGAATAGTAGACCAGAAACAAATTCAAAACAAACAGAAACTAACACAAAAACTTTATTATGTCAAATTTATCGCTAAACATTAAGGTCGTGGTTTGAATTAAATAGGACCACATATGGGGGATTGGATCTAATATGAACAAAATCTTATAAGATTTACCAGATAGATTTAAGTTCCAATAAAACTTGTATAGTACCTGTATTGATATTTATACTGGTATTTTAAAACTATGAGTCATTTTCTGAAAGGAACAAACAAATATTTGTGGATAATTTCAGACCTCCTACTTTTCCTATTCGGTCCATATGGTGCTTAAAACAGACACACAGACAAATGGATGGACATAGCTAGATCTTAGAATTTATAAAGTTTTGTGGGTCTATAACCAATATTTCGATGTTTTACAAACGGATTGTTAAATCAGTATTCATCCCATCAAATTTGATGAAGTTTATATAAATTCTATATATTTGTATACCCTCCACAACCATCAGTGGTGAGAGAGGTTATATATAAGTTTGTCATTCCATGTGTAACACCAAAAAATATTCATATTACTCCCAACAAAGTATATATATTCTGGGTCCTTGTGAAATTCTGAGTCGATTTAGCTATGTCCGTCTGCCTGACTGTGTAAAACACGCTCACGTTAAAACTAAGAAAACGAAATAAACTAAATTCACCAGAAATATTTGTTATTATCCTAAGCAGTTTGATATTGAAAATCAGCACAAATCAGTTCACGATGTAAAAAGTTATGAGTAAAAATTTCAGACTACCTCGAAAAAAAACGTTTTTTCCCAATTCTTAAGAAGTTTTCTCAGAAACTACCAAAGATTTTTTGAAAAATTTTATCACACATAATTTTTTTTCTGCCAGGGATCAAGTATGTTTAAACTCATAACAATTGATGCAATATTTTCCATATCCCCCATACAGATATATATTTCCGGAAATAAGTTTATCGTAATAACTCCCTCAAATATATCGATATCAACACAAAATTTCCTATATTTCAAATATAATATGAACAGAAGTCATACCACCAACCTAGATCTCAGTCGGTCCATAATTGGTCATAGCTCCCATATAAGGTCCACTTCCGAAAATCACCTAAACGCAAATATTTCATTGATAAATTAAGCTATTCTTATAAAATTCGAGTTGAATATGTTTTGGGTGCATATAAATCATTCTATCCAATTTTTTCCGGATCGGTCCATATTTGGTAATAGCTCCCATCTAAGGTCCACTTCAAAAAATCACTTAAACGCACGTATTTCATTATAAAATAAAGCTATCTTGATATGTGCACATATGAATCACTCTACGAAATTTTTCCGGATAGGCCCATAATTGGTCATAGCTTTTATGTAAAGTCCACTTCCGAAAATCACTTAAACGCACATATTTTATAATTAATAAAGCTATTGGAGTAAAATTCGACTTGATTTTTTTTTTTCGGTATATATACTGACATATTAATATACATTTTTCTAGACCTAATCAAAATTAGTTCGATATATGCATAAATATTAGTACCCTCACTACGGAATCAAAATTGTTGTCAAGTTATCTAAAGAGTATATAATTAAATTGGTTTTAATAAAAAATAGCTTGCTGGTGAAGGGTATTTAAGATTCGGTTTAGCCGAATATTGCACTCTAACTTGTTGATCATTAAATTGAGGCATACATAACGATTTAAAAATAACCTACCTACAAATATCATGTACTTGATTGATTCAAACTAATACATATGTATATCCCAAGTTTAACAATATGCTTGTGTTATTGGTTTTTGCTTTAATACGACTTTTTAAATTTCCGTGTAAATCAACGTTACATTTTGTTTCATTTACATACATAAATATGTACATAATATTATGTATCTAAACATTAAATCAAATGTTAAATTTAATTTGAAAATTTTGTAGCCACTTCTAAATGCAATTGTTTGTGTACACATAAATGTAAATATTGAAATTTAGATCAAATATTGATATGTCAATGTAACATGTCATCACTTTTATTCATATTTTATTGTGGCGCATAAATTATTGAAACAATAATGTAAAATGTTATCAATTACACAATCATATCGTGTTAGGTATTTACACAATAATTCCTATTGTATTTCTAAACAATAAATTGTAAATCAAATTAATATTTTGACACTTGCACGTTTTGCTTTAAAACAAGTAGAACGATATTAAACGTCAATCAATATTGTATACATGATCGAGAGATGGAAAAATACTTGAATAATTAAAAAAAAAAGAAAAATGTTAAACTTTCCCTAATATCTTTTATTATTCAAGTTTTTAAAGACTACATATAATTTAGCTTAAAACAATTTAAAATATTAAATAAATTTTATTCTGAAGACAATCATCCTCCTACGTAATTAACTTCTTTGAGTTTTCTATTGTTCAACTCAATTGAAATGTACAATCTGGTGGCTTAATTTAATAGCTTTTGATATAGACAGCAAAAACAGTAACAAATATTTAATACAATTTTAGCTTGAGGGTCATTTTAACAATTTTTTATTTCTTTTCAGTTTTATTTTTAAAGCCACTTCCAGCCATTCTCGCTGTTTTTGTTCATATTTTACTGGCATATCATTTGAAATTGTTAAATAATCGATTTATTTTTTTCTTGTTCGTTGTCTCGAAAAACATAGGCTAAGTAATTCAATGCTAACATTAACAATAGAAAGTCCAGACCGCAAAAAAACCCCCAGTCAGCATTTGGAAAAATGTCGGATGACTAATCACTAGTATGAGATTTGTTCGTGAGTTGTGATGATTTCATGAAGTGGACACTTTCTGGAAGTCATGAAAAAAATGTCGGAGTTATTATTTTTAAACAAACACATTATTATGTGGAGTTTTATTTTGATATCTCCAGCCGTGTGTCAATACATACATATCGGTCATATTCAAAATTAGTTAAGATAATTTCGTTTAATTTTCTTTTACTAAGTACCCAGCAAAAACTGGTAATGGCTTTCAGTTGTAATTACTTACCTATCAATATACTTTTCAATGACTACTACATATCGTTTGGATTACATAGAAGTAGTCTAATAATGTCTTACTAATAATGTATTATATAAATACTTTCTAATTCATTACTCATGTTGTCAGTGAAGATACAGATGCTGTATACATTTTTTCATGCGATTTACAATGACTACTTTTTCTATTTACTTGTAATAGTTTGTGGTAAGTACTTGCCTCCAATGACATCACCGTTTTAATCCCTTACATGGTAATGAAAGTTTTTACTGGGTACTTATACTTAAAACTTTTATGTAAGTATGAGTTTCTATATAGTTTTACTCAACCACTTTTCCTAGCATATAATAAAAATATATATTTGTTTCCAATTGAAACTAGTTTATATAGCATTTTATGTATTTACTTACCCTTTTACAAAATAGTATACAATAGTACAAAATTGTTTATGTCGAAATTCATCGATGTACTCGCAGTTTTAAGCTAGTAATGAGCTTTAAAGTCATTTTCTGAAGGGGACTTTACAAGTGGGATAGGGTTAATTAACGACCGATCCTAATAAAATTTGATAAAGAACTTTTGGCTTGGACAAAACTTGTTTATGTAAAATTTTACTTCTGTACTCACATTTTTGAGTCAGTAATAAGCCTTAAAGTTATTTTCTGAAGGGGACCTTATATGGGGGGTAGGGTCAATTATGAACCGATCCTTATAAAATTTTACGAAGAGATCTAAATTCTTATAAAACATGTTTGTGCCGAATTTTACCTCTATTGATGCTTTCCTTAGCCCGTTATGTGCGATAAAGTCATTTTCTGACGGGGACTTTTTATGGGCGGTAGGGTCAATTATGGGCCTATCCTTATAAAATTTTACAAAGAGATTTAGGTTCCCATAAAACTTGTTTGTGCCGAACCTCACCGCTATTGATGGTTCTCTTAGCCAGTTGTGGGCGATAAAGTAATTTTCTGAAGGGGACTTTATATGGGGGGTAGGGTCAATTATGGGCCTATCCTTATAAAATTTTACAAAGAGATTTATGTTCCCATAAAACATGTTGTGCCGAATTTCACCGCTATTAACGATTTTCTTATCCAGTTATGGCCGATAAAGTCATTTTCTGAAGGGGACTTTATATGGGGGGTAAGGTCAATTATGGACCGATTCTTGTAAAATTTTACAAAGAGATTTAAGTTCTCATTAAACATGTTTGTGCCGAATTTCACCGCTATTAACGCTTCTCTTATCCAGTTATGGGCGATAAAGTCATTTTCTGAAGGGGACTTTATATGGGGGGTAGGGTCAATTATGGACTGACCCTTATAAAAATTCTACGAAGAGATTTATGTTCCCATAAAACATGTTTGTACCGAATTTCACCGCTATTGATGCTTCTCTTAGCCAGTTATGGGCGATAAAGTCATTTTCTGAAGGGGACTTTATATGGGGGGTAGGGTCAATTATGGGCCTATCCTTATAAAATTTTACAAAGAGATTTATGTTCCCATAGAACATGTTTTTACCGAATTTCACTGCTATTGATGCTTCTTTTAGCCAGTTATGGGCCATAAAGTCATTTTCTGAAGGGGACTTTATATGGGGGGTAGGGTCAATTATGGGCCTATCCTTATAAAATTTCACAGAGAGATTTATGTTCCCATAAAACATGTTTGTGCCGAATTTCACCACTATTAACGCTTCTCTTATCCAGTTATGGGCGATAAAGTCATTTTCTGAAGGGGACTTTATATGGGGGGTAGGGTCAATTATGGACTGATCCTTATAAAATTCTACGAGGAGATTTATGTTCCCATAAAATATGTTTGTGCCGAATTTCACTGCTATTAACGCTTCTCTTATCCAGTTATGGGCGATAAAGTCATTTTCTGAATGGGACTTTATATGGGGGGTAGGGTCAATTATGGACCGATCCTTATAAAATTCTACGAAGAGATTTGTGTTCCCATAAAACATGTTTGTGCCGAATTTCATCGCTATTGATGCTTCCCTTAGCAAGTTATGAGCGATAAAGTCATTTTCTGAAGGGGGCCTTATATGGGGGCTAGGCGAAATCGTGGACCGATATTGCCCATTTTCAATACCAAATAAACTGCATCAACTAGAAGTATCTGTGCAAAATTTCAGCTCGCTAGCTACTTTCGTTTGGACTCTATCGTGTTTTCAACAGACAGACAGACAGACAGACGGACAGTCGGACAGACGGACGGACATGGCTAGATCGTCTTAGAATCTAATAAGGACCCAGAATATATATACTTTTATGGGTCTTAGACGAATATTTCAATGTGTTACAAACGGAATGACAAAAACAATATACCCCCCATCTTTTTTGATGGTGGGTATAAAAATCTGTATTTTATGTTTTGTACTCGTATCAACAGTCATAAATCCCAAAATAAACACATTTAGCTTTTATACCATAACAAATATTTACCTTGTAAAATTTGAACTGAAATTGATGTTTTCTCATATAAAATCTAAAGAAACAGTGTTTCACATCAAAATTACAAGAATGTACATACATACATATTTGTACAAAATTGAATTAAACACATTTCAAGTATTAAAATATTTTGATTTAAAAACCACAAGCTAAAGTTAATATATATCAAAACAATACCCTACAACAATTACGAATATTAAATGTGATTCATTTTCAATAATAAAACATTTATGTGGAATTTTACCTTAGTTTTAAAACATTTAATAAATTTATTGACAAACGAGTAAGAAACTATAGTCGGGTGTTGTCGACCATATGATACCCAACACCAATTGCGAATATTAAATGTGATTTATTTTCAATAAGAAAGAAATTATCTTGAAAAAATTGAAACAAGATATACACGGACACAAATACGGGCATAACTTTATCGAATCAGGATTTATGTTTATATAAAAGTCTTTTGTACCGAATTTCATCGAGATACTAGTGTTTATTTGTGAATAGTAGACATTTAAGTCATTTTCTGAAGGGGAATTTGTATGGGGCTAGGGTCAAATGAGGCCCGATCATTACGAAAATCGACAGTGTTACTTATATTTATATCGAACTTAATCGTGCCGATTGTTGGAAAGATAAGTAGTAGTATACTTCACGTAGTTATGAGCTGTATGCGGGCTAGGGCAAAACTTGGAACGATCCTTATAAAATTTATTGTTGGGATTAATGTTTATATAAAACTTATTTGTGCCAAATTTCATTGTGATACTAGTGTTTATAAGTGCATTGTGGACATTCAAGGCATTTTCTTAAGGGGACTTTGTCAAATTATCTTAAAAATTGGACACACAGACAGACATAGCTTAATCGACTCAGGATTCTTTAAGGTCAATAGGATCAATAATTTGTGTTACAAACATCAGCACAAACACATAATACCCTCCCCACTAAGTCATTTTTTTAAAGGGACCTTATACGGGGTTAGGGTTAATTATGGACCGATCCTCACAAAATATGGTAGAGTGCTTTTAGCTTATGTCGAATTGTATTGCGGTATTCGTATTTTTCAGTCAGTACTGAGCGTTAAAGTCTTTTTTTGAAAGGACCTTATATGGCGGGTAGGATTATTTAGGAACCTATCATCCTTAAATCTTGTAGAACGATTTTTATTTATACAAATAATATTTATGTATAATTTCCAACCAGTAATGAGCGCTGTAGTAATTCTTACGGGTGGGGGTAATTTATATGGGGTGGGGTTATTATGGATTGATCCTCATAAAAATTGGTAGAGATTTCGATTCCTTTCTAAAGGGTAATTTTCTAAAGGGGCCTTATATGGAGGTAGGGTCAATTATAGACCGATCCTCGTAAAATTTTGTAGAGTGATCTTGGTTCAAGCAACTCATGTTTATATCGAATTTCATCGCTTTACGCTTTTTTTAGGCCAGTAATGAGCGTTAACGTAATTTTCGGATGGGGACCTTATATGGGTGGTCGGGTCAATAAAGACCCGATCCACACAAAATATGGTTAAGAGATTTTAGTTTATTTGAGTCGAGTTTCGTATTCGTCATATTTTTAAGCCAATAATATGCCTTAAAGTAATTTTCTGAAGGGGACCTTATATGGGAGGGAGGATCAATTATAGATCGGTCCACATAAAATTTGGTAGATAGACTTTGTCCCATATAAAACTTAATTCTGTGAAATTTCATCGCTAGTTTTAAGGCAGTAATGAACGTTAAAGTAATTTTATGGAGGGGACCTCATATGAAGGGTAGGGTCAATTATAGACCGATCCACTTAAAATTTGGTGAAGAGATATTGGCTCTTCATCGCTATATTCGTATTTTTAAGCAAGTAATCAGCATTATAGTCATTTTCTAAAGGAGACCATTTATGAGGGGTAGGGTCGATTTAGGACCATAATCCGCCATAATTCAGAATTTTATTTCGGAAGTCAAAAAAAAAAAATGACTTATGCGAAATTTTGTGGCATTTGCTTCATAAATAACGAATTTCTGAATGTTTGAAGCTTTTTACACACGGAATGTACCGTTTTCAATACCAAACATTTCTGATCAATTAGAAATATTTTGGGAGAATTTCTTCTCAATATCTCTTATTTTGTTCACGCTACCAACAACAGACAGACGGACGGACATAGTTATATCGTCTTTGAATCTTACGAGGTACCGGAATATATATTATTTATGGGGTCTGTAAACAATATTTCGATGTGTTACACATGGAATGACAAAATCAATATACCGCCCATCTTTATTGATGGTGGGTATAAAAAAAGTGTACGGTATGTAAGAAATAGTGGACTGATATCAACCAAAATCAATAATGTTCGTCTTGGGTCAAATGTAATATGTGTACTAAATTTCCTCGAATTATCTTCAAAATTGCGACATATAGTTTGATTACATGGTTTACGTGGTGACAATGGACGACATGGCTTGGTAAAATTTAAGGTGGATATAAACCATTATTTCTATGCATTACAAATATCTAATGCAATGTAGGGTATGAAAGCAATTTTATCTATGTATATTAGGTTGGCCCTAAACTGGAAGTTTTGATGTTCCCGCCAAAATTGAAAATTTAGTTAATTTTAAAATAAAATTTGGTATTTTGTGAGTTGGATTAAAGGATAAAAAGGTGATGTTTTAATGATTTTTTCAATATTTTTTACTAAGTAAATACACGCAATTTTGGAATCGTATGAAAGGTATTCGAAAGGCTCCATATCATCAAATAAAATCTTATCTAAATAAAATTTCGAAAAACGAAAAAAAAAACAGGTTTGAGTGGACTCTTCTAATATATTGACCGTAGCACAAAAATTTTGATAACCAAATTTTCACATTTGCTGGCAACCATCCTAATATATGTACTTGGTACATAAATCAAATGTGGTGTTGATAGTCAAATTTTGCTTTTTTTCTACCAATGTGTATAAGCAATACTCAAATGATGATCATTGTGATATCATGACTTTGACACATAAATTATTAAAACAATCATGTAAAATATTATCAATTACAAAATAGAATAAATTGTAAAATAAAATTTATATTTTGACATTTGCACGTCATGCTGTAAAATAAATGAAAACATTTTCCTATGGCTAAATATGTTATCACAAACATTAAACGTCAATCAATTGGCTTGACATGGTACATGATCGACAGATCTCTCAGCAATTAATATGCAGTTAAAATACACAAATACTTACAATGTTTGCTAGTTTGTTTCACGTTAAAATAGCCTCATAGTCATAACAAAACCTATTTTTTATGAAAATTTCTCAACTACAATTTATTTAACAATTTAAAGCATTAAATTTATTTCATTCTGAAAATAATCATCCTCCTACATAATTAACTGCTTTGGTTTTTCCTTTGCTCAACTCAATTGAATTGTACAATCTGTTGGCTTAATTTAATTGCTTTTGATATAGACAACAAAAACAATAACAAATATTTAATACAAATGTTCCCTAAGGGTCATTTTAATTTTTTATTTCTCTTTTTTAAAGCCACTTTCAGTCATTCATTTCTTGTTTTATATTTTTCCAGATTTTACTGTGGTATCATTTTAAATTGTTAAATAATCGATGTAGTTTTTCTTGTTCGTTGCCCATTCGTTAAAAAAGCAGAGTGATAAGTAAAATAATTCTAACATTTTCAATATGAAGTTAAGACCACAGCAACTAAGTACTCAAATTGCTGTATATACACATAGATAGAGAAAAAATGTATAACTTTGTATATACACCCAGCAAAAACTTTGAAAAGTAATTTAACATTGGCATTTTAACTTACAGCGATGATATCGGGGAAAAGCACTTACTACTGTATAATTATGTATATATGAGTCATTATTAGAGTACATTAATGTAATGCAAACGGTATGTAGTAGTGATTGAAAAGTAATTTGTTGTAGTAGTAGCTATTAACAAGTTTTTGCTGTGTGCCATCAAAAAAATGTTGATTTGTATACCCATCATAATAAGATGGGGTTGTATTGATTTTGTCATTTCATTTATAATTCTATACGAAAAGTCGCTCTCATAAGAGCTTCTTGCATACTTTATTTCAACCGAGCTAAAATTCCAGAAATATATCCTACAAATAAGGTTTGTTTGGTATTATAAATGGTTAATTACAGTCAACGTTTCTAATGTATTACAATTTTTTGTATCGCCCCTTGTTTCACCGACTAAGAGTGATAATGTCATGTGTCAATGTGTTAAATCATTCTCTGAAAGGGATGTTTATAATGTATAGAATAGCAATCGGCTCAGAATCATTTTTTGAGTCGATTAAGCCATGTCCGCCCGTCCGTCCATCCGTCCGTCCGTCCGTCCGTCCATCCGTCCATCCGTCCATCCGTCCGTCCATCCGTCTGTCTGTCTGTCCATCCGTCTGTCTGTCTGTCCATGTAAACCTTGTAATCAAACTACAGGTTGCAATTTTTAAGATAATTGGATGAAATTTGATATACGCATTACTTGAACCAATGACGAACCTTATTGATTTTGGTTGATATCGGTCCACTATTTCACCTAGCCCCCATATAACCGTACCCCCTAAATTGGGATTTGGAGGTCATAATTATGCGAAATATACTAATATCCCTATAAAAATAGGCACAATTACGTTTTATACAAGCATAAATGATACTGAAAAATGTCATAATGAGCGGCCCTTATTTGACCCAAGGCCCCTTGCAAACTCCCCCTCTGAAAATGCTTGAACGTCGTTAATTCTCTTATAAAAATGTGTATTTCAATGAAATTCGACATAGTTTACTTTGATGTCAACAAAAATCGCTTCATCAAATTTTGTTAGGATCGGTTCATATTTAACCCTAGCCTCCATATATAGCCTCCATCAGAAAATAATTTTTTCCATCAAAAATATATCGAAATTAAGGAAAAATTCAACATAAATGCTTTAATATTAAAATTAATACACATTTTAGATTTACTTATAACTGGTGTAGAGTATCATATGATCGGCCTGTACCTTATTACTTGTTTTAAGCTAATAATGAGCATAAGAACAGTTTTCATAAGAGGACCTTATATTGGGAGTAGGGTCAACTATTTACCGATCCTCATACTATTTAGTAGAGAGATTTTGGTACATGTAGAATTTGTTTATGTCGAATTTCATCGCTATAACTATCGCAACTCTTAATCCGGGAGGCCACGTTTATGATGGCTAGGCGAAAACGTGATCGATATTGCTCATAACAAATCTTACATATAAAGAATATTTGAGGAAAATATCTACCCTCTATTTCTTTTTAGTCGAACTTTCAAAAAACAGGCGGACAGACGCATGAACGGACAGACATAGTCATAGATCGCCTTAGAATTTAGTAATTTTTGATTTTTGTTGGTGGGTATAACAATAATTACTAGGACGAAGAAAGAAGTTTTACGTGCTTTTAAAATCACATCTCGATTTATGAGCACTTAAGCTATTATTATCATGGACCAAGTTCAAATGTGTGAAAAAAATATTGCTTTGCAGACCACTGCAATTTATATTTTTGAGAAATTTTATGTCTGAATAATTTGATTTCATTTCTGCCTTGCCTTTCCCTTACGTATTTCTTCTTTCATTCATATTTTAACAATTTTTGGTTTGAAGAAGAAAATTTCCTTACTTCCTCTCCCGTGAATCAGCGACTGAACTTAATAACAATATCGTTAAAAAAACTAAAGCTAAAAATTTCTAGAAAGTAAATTACTTTCCATTACTATGATATTTTCATAAAATAAAAGCATGAGACAAATTTCGTGGTCTTGTAATCCCATATAATTTACAAATAAAATTTCATTTTAACATTTATTCCAGAAAAAAAAAAAAACCAACTACGTTTTTATGTATTTTCAGTAGTGGCAGCTGTTAAATTTTTGTTTAAACTATTTGAAGCAATTTGAACATTGCTCGTTTTATCTCGGTAAGGGTGTCATTTATTTCTTTAATATGAATGTCACGTAATCTATGGAAAATACTTTCAATTTTGTTTTCTTGTACGCGTTACTATACCAGTTTAAGTAAATATATTAAATTTAAAATCTACTCTTGAAAAAAACAAGTACAAGTTTATAGTATAAGGAAAAATGTTGTAAGGATGTGCTAAAATTTATCAACTACATTTAGTTAATTTGATGGTTTTAAGTCGATAAAAATTATATGTACATGTAAAACTAGGAAAATTTTAAGACGTGTTTTGACGATAAAATAACTAATTCGAATATGAAATAGATAATTTGGCATCTTCGTGTAATAAATAATATATTTTTTGATATTTCTTTTTGATTAGAACTTGCTCGCTTTGTTTGAAATACTTATTAAAACTTAAAGTATTTTAAAAGTAAAATATTTTAAAATATTAAAAAAGTCCTTAATTTTTATATTTTTATAAAAATAAATGTCGTTTTCAATTGATAATAAATACTTAAGTCTTTTTAATATAAGTTCATATTTATGTATGTGTGTTGGCACATTATACATATAAGAAAGTGTACAAAGGTACATATAATGAGAATTTTATAAAAACGAATTTATTATGCTTGATTTCTGTTTAAAAGCAATCAAATTTTATATTGTACATGATATTTTGTTGAAAATCAGCAATTTAATACATACATGTATGTGGTGATAAAATACATTTACAGAGTGACTATAAATTCTAGGTACAAATATTGTTTTAAATTTCGCACATATATTAAAACATAGGCATAATAATACCCTGGGTATTCCCTGGGTACATATTGTCATACTTTCAACGAACGGACATCTAGTCCGTTCTAGTCTGGGTCTACGGCCAGTATACATATATTTCGATCTGTTATTGTACAAAATAAAATATCAATTATATAATACGATTATATTCCTTATATGTATGTACATACATAACTGAAAGCTGTATTCAGTATTAACTTTCCCGCTTTAATCTCAAATGGGTGAAATGTTCAGTTAAAAACTCACCATCCAGAAAACTCACTTTTGACTGGAGTAGAAATGATTACAAATGTTATTACGGATATGAACGTTTGTATATATTTATGTATACATACATATATACATACATAAATATGTAAGTATTTGTACATACAACACGTAATAAAATGCAGACGTGTTAGTGTTAAAATTATACGACATAAAGGATATGAAATTTTTTGGAGGTTGTTTTCTTAATATGTACAAACTTAAATATTTTCATATGTATGTACTTATGTATGTGCTGTGATTTAATACACTTGATTGAAAATGTTTATGTAAAGATGAAATGTTGGGAAAAAAAAAGAAAAACATCCATAAAAGAGTTCAATTTAAAAATACATAAAAATATTTACATTGATTTAAAATAAATAATTTATTATAGTGTGATACAGAAGCAGTGTTGCCTGGAACTTAAGAAAAAAGATCATAAACCAATAATTTTTGAAAGGCCTAGAGTGGCACTAGATCAAATAAGATAATTTTTCGCAAAATTTTAAGTGATTTTCGGAAGGCAATTTTGAATAGAGCTATGACAAATTATGGACCGAACGTGAATAAAATTTGACAACAAAATTTTTATACCCACCATCAAAAAAGATGGGGGACATATTGACTTTGAGCGACGAGCACGTGTTAACGTCTATTAATCGAGCACAAATTTCGGCTATCTCAATATCTGTTTATAATTTTGTGGTGTTAAGACGAACAAGTTTCCAACATTATGAAAATTATGAAATTTGATATAAGAAACTTTTATAGAAACTTAAATCTACCTATCGAATTTCATGCGGAAAGTTGCGGTAACTCACCCTACCCGCCCATGTAAGTCAGTTAATTTTATGAGCGATCCTGATACGGTTGGTGGTGAGTATATGAGATTCGGCTCTGCCGAATATAACACTCTCGCTTGTTGTATATAAAAGTATTATTTATACCAAAAATTTTGTAAAAAATAATTTTAAATTATTATTAAATGTTTAGTAATAAAATTAAATGGGTTTTGATTATAACATAAACAGGATTTCAACTGAGAATCCACAATAAGGAAATCATGAATAAATATATACTTTGTTTTAAATATTACACTTAATATAATATTTACATGTTAAAGAAATTTCTTTAGTTACACAATTAAATTTGTTTTTTTTTTTTTTTATTTCACATTAAAATGGGAGGAAAACAAAAAGAAAATATCTGCTGAAAACCACAATGAATGAAAGAGTATTTAAATAAGAAGTGGCTAACCAATTGTCTATCAATGTCATTTACATACATAATAGCGTGAGGTGAAACTTAAGTTTTGTTGAAGAAAATATTTATAGAAAAGTGATAAAAATCTGTGGAATTTTAAACACTTTTTTATAGTTTTGTAAGTAAATAAATAATGAGGAAACCTATTTATAGTGTTTTAAACATTGATGATCATTAATCTAACATAGATCTGAGAGCTTCAAACTGAATCTCTGCTACTATAGCAATACGATCAAATCAACTTAATTTATCTTTTTTGAAAAACACTTAAAAATTATTTTTGTACGTAATGTTTTACGCACTTTGTAAAACTTTCTGAAAAGTAAAGATTTAAAAATTTTCAAATCTACCAAAAAATTAAATTTATATTCTTACCTACTTAGATATGTACGTATGTATATACATTAGTGTGGCCTCAAAACAAAAGATGCTGATGTTTTTGGCAAAAATTCCAAAAACTAAAATTTTGTTCTGACGTCAATATCACTGGCCTGAAAAGAAATCCTTCTTTATGAAATATTATAATATAATTGAAGACATTAATTTACTATATCGATGCATACCTGGTTTTCATTTCCTAATATTCATACAGCATATAAACCATTTTTACCACAACGGAAAATGTAAATCTTTTATAAACATCGATCTGCATATATGTATGTACATATGTATGTAAATTTCCTGCCATACTTCAAACGCTTTGCCTGATTTGTATGTAAATATCAGCCGAAATTACAAACCAAACAACGCGTTGAGAGTTTTTTGGTATTCTGGTTTAGCCAACTCAAATTAGCCTTTTGTAGAATTCTATAAATGCAAGAGATTACTAAACGGCGTACAAAACATATGAATCTATGTACAAAAAATTACTACAACGGAATAACGCGATACCCAGCGGATGCAGCATAACAATTTCACATAGGATGTATGTTGTAGTTGTAGTTATACTTACATACATATAGCAGAAAGTTAACAAGTGAAGCCTTTTATGATGTTTGCAAAAAAAAAAGCCGTAGTTATAACAAAATTTTACACGCAAACTAACTTTTTATGACCAACATCAAAATAGATTAAGGTATATTAATTTTGTCATTCCGTTTGTAAGACATTAAAATAGTATTCGTAGAACCAAAAAATTTTATATAGATTGGTTCATATTCCCTATATTTATACATACAAATCATCTAATTCTCAATAAATTGTTAAAAAGTTTCAGTATTTTGACATGTAATAAATGAGTAAATTTTTGTACCAAATCATAAAGGTCATAATATGTATATGTAGATCCAACTTCTAAAATTCATATTAAATTTATGACAAAAGCTGTGATAGTATATAAGATTCAACGTTGCCGAATACAATACTCTTACTTGTTAATTTTCTGTTTGTTTGAATAGTTGAAATTAACTTTACGTTTTACAAACATATGTACATATATGGAATCACATAGTAATCACAACTTTTAGACAAACATTCTGATTAACATTATAATGCTCGAGGAATTTTAAATTAAACATTAAATATCAACAAAATTTAATGTACTTAGCTCACCATAAACTCGATTTCTTAGGATCTACAATACAGAAAAGTCAGCAGCAAATCATATAAGTTCATATATACAAGTAAATGAATCTTTTTCTAATTATTCACAGTTTTTAATAAATAAAATTTTTAATTAGAAAAATTTCAACATTAGAAGAATGTCATTATAATATAAGATCTCCAAGGTTATTATAATGCAAGTACTCATTCTAACTTCAAGTGCTAAAACACTTTAGTTATATTTCTTTCATTCTTTTAATATAATAATCATACAAGTATGACAAAATTCTACGTGTGATGATAACAAAATTATAAGGCAAGAAAAAGGAAGTCACAAAACACATACATACATATGTATATTAATTTAATTAGTAACAAGTATGTGTGTTATTTTTGGCTATGCTGAATCTAATATACCCACCATCAAATCATTATAAATAAAAGCAATGATTGCTATATAAATATGAAACAAAAACCACCCAACACAACAACTTACATTTTAATGACCATCTGCATTATTTAGGAGTAGTATGGTAATATCTTACAAATAATATATTATGTAAGTACTTACTTTTTAGCCTTGATATATTGTTTTCGAATTAGTTATATTGTTTTTCGAACTTAGTAAGTAATGAACTTTAAAGTTATTTTCTGATGGGGACTTTTTTCCCCATTTTGTCATAAAGAACAAAAATTGAGAACATATAAAGTCAAAAAAACTACATCTTCAAGATTAAAATCGCATGAAACTTTAAAAAATTCGATTTTTACATGTTAATATGTATTTCTCTAAATTGGGCGTATACTTAATATTTGTAATATCAATAAACACGTATACGTACAGGTGTCTTTAATAAAAGTATATAGTGCAATTTCACAATGTTAAAATTTTTCACTTGGAATGAAGATGAAATTTTTCGATTTTATATGTTCATTATTGCAAGAGCTAAATTTTTTCCTCCGAGAGTAAATTAACAATCCGAACGGTTTGCAAGATTTGACCCTGAGAATATTATCACTTTGGGATGAAAAACTCAAAAAATAGATTTGGATGAAATTTGCACTACGGTTAGTACTATTAGATAGTAGGCCAGACTCAAAATTTCAGCTCTATCGGTCTAGAAGTGCCGGACTTAGAGGAGGTCAAAATTGTAGATTTTGGTCATACAGGGTTTTATTAAAATGAGTGTAACTTTTCACTTATTGGTTTTAGCAAAAATTGTCCAAAGGAGTTCAGATAGCTATTCCTTCATTGTTTTCAAAATATTTTTTTTTTTTAAATTTATACAAATTGTCAAGGGCTTAGTAAATTATAATGTTAATTTGTAAACTTTAATTTATAAAGTGCTTAATAATTCTTTTGTTTAATTGCAACAACATTTAATATGTAGCATTCGGGTTTTGCTAAAAGAACACTCTTTACCATTCTATTTATTAAAAGAGTCAAATAATAGTTTTATAGTAAATAATTATAATTTATAGAGCAGCAAAAAGAGAAAATCAAAAAGAAATTTAACGTTAGAAAGAAAATTTTTTTAACAAATATAAAAACAACAAACTTTTTTTTTTTTTAACCATAAATGCTTTTAATTTTCATACTGATTAAGAGTTGTTTTCTATTTATTTTGCTTTGACAGTATATATCTTTTCAATTTCTGTCACAAAAAAAAAAAAAAAAAAAAAAATTAAAAAAGAAAGGAAAAGTTGGGCCTTTGTGCAAAAAAAAGTTGTTAAAAAATATTTTATGTTGAAACTTTATAAAGTACGCACTTATAATAGTTAAAGTTGTGGAAAGAAAGCAACCAGCAACATGCAACTTGCAACTACTGCCATGAATCAATTTATTCTCATTTTATGAGCAGTTTTTCTTTTTCTGTACTTTTTTTTCCTATACACAATGAAAGAAAAGAATTAAATGTGTCAAGTATGAATGAATGTCGTATGAAAAATACATGAATGTTATAGGGTTTTTTTTCATATCGGTTTTGAAATGCCAGCATACAGGCATTGTATAAATAAAATAATAACTATGTATACATACGTACATATGTATACATGTGTGTATGTTTATAAAATACGTTTATTCATGTATCGTATTTGAATGATTTATGTAGAAAACGAGTACAAACAATATGGTGTATTTCGTTTAAAGATAAAATGATGAATGACAGTAAGTTTATTTTTTATAGCGGTTGGTTGGATTGGTACAATTTTTCTATGAGATAATATATAGGTACTTGAAGTACATTGTTAATATTTTTAATATTTAAAATATAATGATATAAAATGTCTTTTAAGTCAAACTTAAGTGCAGTTTTATTTTAGTAAAAGAGTTAAACCTTTTTTTGCATGATTTTTCCTAACAAACCATTTAGTACAACTTCACCAACAAAGCAAAAAAGAGTTCTTTCATTGGCTAGAATTAATATTTTTACCCATTTTCTTTATATACATGTATGTACTAATGAATGTATATATATGCATATACCGACATTTAGGTATAATATATATGATTTATAATTATATCCGAAATATGTCCTCATACGTGAGTTATAAGTAATTTAAATTTTTGTTAGTGTTTTTCTGGTCCTTAAAACGACTTTTAGTGTATTATAAGGGGCATATAAATTTCAAAATTATCTAAAAAATTCTGAAATGGACCAAACCCAATGTCAATTTTTTTTTTAATATTTTTCTGTATTAACTAAAAATTGCGACATTTTTGACACCTATTTGATAAAAATCTAAAATAATATTTATTTCACTAAGTATGTAACTACAAATCTCTTAAAGGAAATGGTCTAAGCTGCTCTAAAACAACAAAAAACTTCAATTTAAAAAAATAGGGGAAAACTAAGTGCCAAATATTGCAAAAATCGTATTCTTGAGTACAAAGATAATTGATTTGGTAAATATCTCACTGGCATCCCACTATATATATAAAGTTCATAAAGGAAATTGTGTAAGCTTTCTTCTGAGTAAAAAAAAATTAAATTATTTTTTGGAAACAATGAAGAAATAGCTACCTGAACTCCATTGAACAATTTTTGCTAGGACCAATAGGTGTAAAGTTATACTCATTTGAATAAAACCCTGTTTGACCAAAATGTCCAACTTTGACGCCCTCTAAGTCCGGCAGTTCTTGACCGAAAATTTGTGGCTGGCCTACTATCCAATAGTACTAAGCTTGTTGCAAATTTCATCCAAATCGATTTTAAAATTTGGGTCATTTCATACGAAATTGCCTATACATATATGAAAATACATTGCGTATGATTAATATAACATTATTTACAATTTATTTAATACGTATACGCCAAAGTATTGTAATAATTTAAAAAATGTAGCATATTTTTAGGCAGGGTATAAAATAGTTAAATTATTTTGCATTTTAAGTTATTTTCAGGATAAAAGAAAAAGCTGACTTTTTGAGTTTTTTTTTAATGAGGGACTAAATAAGACACGTATCTTTGGCTGCGATTTAGTTATTATTTAATTATTATTAAAATAATTTCTTGAGGATCAGCCTAGAATTGACATTTTCTTCTTTAAAGAACTACCTTCCGAAAATATCTTTGCTCGGGGTTAATTATGAATGCTATCTTGGGTGTAAGCATTAATTTGAAATATTCCTACTTTTGATCGACATATCTTGGTACCTTTGATATACATACATATACATAGTATATACTATCGAATTTAATTCATTTTAGTGTAAATATTTCATATTAAAATATACACAGTACCTTCTGTATGCTTTCAAAGGCACTCATGAAAATTTTTTCAATATAATATTCACATTCATTTTGTAAGAATGCATATTTGTATACATATTTTTATTATATTTTTTAACATACGTTTTATCGCTTGACATCTCTTAGTATTTACGTTGTGACATAAAGTAGACATCAGATTCCATTGGTAATGGTATCAGGTTTGTGTGAACAATGATTTTTAAAAGATGTGCTGCTTACTCAACATATATTGATTGCTGTTGAAATTCTATAATATAAATTTATATCCAATGAAAAAATTGAGAATTTAAATCCTTAATACTTACAAGAGAGTAGCAAACATTAAATAAAATATTCATATACAAAATGTTTGTAAAATATTCATGTTTTTGTATCCAACAGTAAAAATATGTAATTCCCCAATCGTTAACTTAAAACTAACTCATGGTTAACCACAAATGAGTCATAGATGACTCTAAAGCTAATCATTTTGCTTATTAAACCCTATTCAATTTTTCAATGTAATGTTAAAGGAGCGACTCAATACCCACTCACTTTACACCAGTCTCAGCAAACCAGTGTAGTAGAAAGAGGGTAGAAAGTTGTTTTTAACAAATTGTACTGAGATCATAATTTCAATCGCTGCTAGAGAACTGAGACCCCTTTAAAAAAATATTTTTTTTATTGTGATCAGCTCTGGAAACGTAGCTTTATATTCCTCCTGTTAAAACGTACATATATAAAAATGTGCAGCACTTACAGTCAACGAGCTTTTGTCTTTAAGCATAGGACATGTCAACAATGTATACAGGGCACATTAGAAGGCTTTACACATATGTACACTGGGACTTGCCCAATGCATACCAGACATAGAATATGAAAAAAACTATTTCTCTCACTCTTTCGCACAAACCGATTTCAATGATTTAGCTATATTATATATATCACTTCTCACCAAACGATTTCAAAATCAAACAAAAGCTGATTTTAAACTTTTCCAAAAGTGATACCTCTGTAGACATTGTGATGCTAGAAGTCCCTGCAATACAAATATGTGTAAACTGGACTATAATCTATATGTTCCAGCAGGGGTTAATAGATTCATCGACAACCGGTTGGCAATTAGGGCGATATCAAATGATAAGCTTTAATATAAAACCCTACTGGATTGAAAGAGAGCAATAAGCGAATACTCTCAAATATATAGGGTTTGCACAAAGAGCAAAACCAGAAGCCTCCTCATAGTTAGTATGATGGTACTTATACTTAAAGAACACACAGAAGTACGTGCACAACTATACAAAATTGGAAATTTTGACATTAGATTTAAAGCGATATTATACATCCTCACGAGCACTGGGAAATTCCTACCAACATTTTCCAAATAAAATAGTGCACAACATGTTCAATAATGGCTTAGTTATACTTCTTCGGATTGCGTGTGAACTATATTCTCATATCAACCTAACCTTACACAAACCAAATACATTTATGTACAAGTTTTTGTGGCTTTACATATGGTTGAGTTTTTCATAATCAAAACATCTGTGTCATATCAACAAATGACACCAATAAAATGTTTATCAATTTTGGTATTTAATGATGATATTGATTGGTATCATAAATAATTGTAAAAAAATTAGGGTAAGTCCTTAGATGATAACATCAATAATAGATAGATCAATATGCTTTGTCAGTGATTATTGATTTAAATCTTTCAAAAATTCAGATTCAATTTTAACTTGTTTTCATGCATACAAATATTACTTGATCTGTATTCATATATTTATAGGAATAATTTGATATTTGGAAGTTTAAAATGTTCTTTCCCTAATGTAAACATTTATAAAATTTGTCAACATAAATATTTTTTTGTTGTGTGGTCTATGAATCAAACCGTATAAATATTGCATGTATGTAATAATATAAATAATGTTAACAGATGACTATATTACATACTTAAAATATGAGAAATGTCCATCATGTTAGAACAAATTCGTATTGTGTTTAAAATAAACTACTTACATTGTTTATTATGTTAACAACTTAAGATGTATTTAGATTGTTTAAATGCAAGGTCTGAATCGTTCATATCACACAACATCAAACTCGAAGATCACTATTGGGACAGTTCTGCTTTCCTTGTTATAGAAAACGTTTATTTGGTAAAACAAAGTCCTATTTAGTATTTTACTGAATATATTAAAGTCCGATGTTCAGAAACTCAGTTTCCTGGTCGTAATTCCTAAGAATTTCCAATCAGTGTTCGTGGGGAATTTTATATTAGGCATAATATCACGCCCAAGATATT